>NC_056725.1:430040436-430202936 GCF_019279795.1 Protopterus annectens
AAAAAAAAAAACAAAACAAAAGAAATAAAGTATTGTAAGCAGGGGAAGTTTCATTTGCTCTACCCTCGATCTTTAAATATACCAACTCCAAGATCGCATTACAGTGCGGAAAGGAAAGGTTTCCCTTTACCACACTGTAGTGCAATCTTGGTTGCGGTATATTTCGCTTTCAAAAAGCTGACCATGGGGAACCGCTATCTCTGTACAATGCAGAATGGGAAAATGTCCTTTTTCCGCACTGTAGTGCAAACTTGGAGTTGGTATATTTAAGTTACGGGGGGTGGGGGGTGTAAGGGAGCATATCCCTCCTGCTAACAGTTTAAGGTAAGTGTTTGTTGTGTTTTTTGTGTTCATTTTACATGATCGGCTTTTCAAAAGTCGATTATATGGTCTTGGCTATATGAAAGTCAACTTTCTAAAAAGTCAACCATGTAATATAGACCCAGATATATATATATATATACATATATATATATATATATATATAAATATATATATATATATATATATATATGTGTGTGTGTGTGTGTGTGTGTGTGTACATATATATACATATATATATATGTGTGTGTGTGTGTGTGTGTACACACATATATACATATATATATATATATATATATATATATATATATATTTCTATATATCTATATCTAGATATATATATATATATATATATATATATATATATATATATATATATATATATATATACACACATAGCTGTACATGTATGAGGACAAACCATTTTGTTGTACTGTGCTCTTCCATCACTATCTGCATGCCAATGGACCATATATCTCAACAGTCAAGATTTCTACAGGATGTCCAAATATTTGCCTCATATTTTTGGTCTGTTCTACATATAATTTGTGATTTGCTGTCACATCACTAACAACTGAAGTCACTAATGACATTCATTTGAGTTTCATACTTCACATCCTTCAGAATATGCACAGAAATGCTAAACCTGGTATTCTATCAACTTTTTAAGTTTATAAGAGTGATATGTAACATTTGTCCTTGATTTTGGGTCTTTGTTTCCACCCCAGCCCAATTATTGTTGGCTTAGTCCCGATTTATTGAGATCAGGAGGTATGCAACCGATACAAATTATATAATTTTGCTTTAGTCAATTGATTTTGCTTTTGGCTTTAGAGATATTTCACAGGTTGTGGATTAATAAGATAATTGTGATAACTGACTCAATTCCTATTAATTTCTCTGCACTGTTGATTCATTTATGATTAAACTTAATCAGGCACTTAATTTCACTGTGCTAAACATGAAATGAGCAAATAGGCACTAGATCTGTGATCATTTTGCATTAATCAATGCTGTCATGCTTTCTTTCAATCCTTTCTTACGTTTTTAATGAGCTGGTAACAGTGTCACTCTGCCTCTCGTTTGGGCAGATCACTACCTACACACATTATTTTTAAAGCTTAACTAACTTGTGATCATAATGCCTAAACCTCTTAGCACAAGAACTCTGAACAAAGCAAAATAATGGGGACAAAAGCCGGAAAATAGGGACAATTTATAAATAATTCTTTTATAAACGTAGGAATACAGCAGTCGCATAAAGCAATACATTAAATGCGAGGTCATCTGATGCAAGGATTTTGTTTTTACTGGATACTGTCCTAAGTTTACTGTTTGCATGTTACTGTTATTCAGTAGAATGTTTAGTGTTGAATAATTTTATTTTTTGTAATATTTTGTCTGTATCTTACTATGTTTAGCCCACCTACTTGCTGAACAAATAGTAAATTAATAATAAATAAATTAAAAAAATATCCTCGCAATTCAGGCAAGTGTTCAAATCTCTGGAATCATAAGCTTTACTAAAAAAGTGTAAATAATAAAATGTGCAGTTCAGGTCATTTTAAAAGTGGTTGATTAAATTCTACTTTCGAAGCTAGATTTTTTTTAATCATAATAAGTAATATTTTTGGATTGATTTGTAAACAACTTACAGTACTAAAGTAGCCACTCAAACTGAATACAGAGGGTAGCATTCATAGTACTGAGTTTTGCATTTTCGTGCAGTTATTGGCAAAGAGAGATCATTTGTACTGAATAAGTAAATGCAAAACTGTTTAAAAATGTCCATTTTCATCAAATGCATAAACCTGATGAAAAGTTAATTCTTAAGAATATGTGAAGTACTATGTTAAAAACTAAGCACTTATATAAGTATTTGGGTATTATTAACAAACCCAGTTATGAACAAGCATGTTTGAAGTATTTAAGGCAAGTGGCATGCAGCACAGCTATTTAAATTGGGTTCCTATTACGTTACCGGAGTTCTGAAACCTCGAACACCATAAACCTGATGTTTGAAGTTTCAGAACTTTGATTACATTAAAAAAACAAAAAAAAAACCAAAACAAAAGAAATAAAGTATTGTAAGCAGGGGGCAAGGGTTTCCCTTTACCACACTGTAGTGCAATCTTGGTTGTGGTATATTTAGCTTTCAAAAAGCTGACCATGGGGAACCGCTATCTCTGTACAATGCAGAATGGGAAAATGTCCTTTTTCCGCACTGTAGTGCAAACTTGGAGTTGGTATATTTAAGTTACGGGGGGTGGGGGGTGTAAGGGAGCATATCCCTCCTGCTAACAGTTTAAGGTAAGTGTTTGTTGTGTTTTTTGTGTTCATTTTACATGATCGGCTTTTCAAAAGTCGATTATATGGTCTTGGCTATATGAAAGTCAACTTTCTAAAAAGTCAACCATGTAATATATATATATATATATATATATATATATATATATATATATATATATATATATATATATATATATGTGTGTGTGTGTGTGTGTATATATATATATATGTGTGTGTGTGTGTGTATGTGTGTGTACACACACACACATATATATATATATATATATATATATATATATATATATATATACACACATAGCTGTACATGTATGAGGACAAACCATTTTGTTGTACTGTGCTCTTCCATCACTATCTGCATGCCAATGGACCATATATCTCAACAGTCAAGATTTCTACAAGATGTCCAAATATTTGCCTCATATTTTTGGTCTGTTCTACATATAATTTGTGATTTGCTGTCACATCACTAACAACTGAAGTCACTAATGACATACATTTGAGTTTCATACTTCACATCCTTCAGAATATGCACAGAAATGCTAAACCTGGTATTCTATCAACTTTTTAAGTTTATAAGAGTGATATGTAACATTTGTCCTTGATTTTGGGTCTTTGTTTCCACCCCAGCCCAATTATTGTTGGCTTAGTCCTGATTTATTGAGATCACGAGGTATGCAACAGATACAAATTATATAATTTTGCTTTAGTCAATTGATTTTACTTTTGGCTTTAAAGATATTTCACAGGTTGTGGGATTAATAAGATAATTGTGATAACTGACTCAATTCCTATTAATTTCTCTGCACTGTTGATTCATTTATGATTAAACTTAATCAGGCACTTAATTTCACTATGCTAAACATGAAATGAGCAAATAGGCACTAGATCTGTGATCATTTTGCATTAATCAATGCTGTCATGCTTTCTTTCAATCCTTTCTTACGTTTTTAATGAGCTGGTAACAGTGTCACTCTGCCTCTCGTTTGGGCAGATCACTACCTACACACATTATTTTTAAAGCTTAACTAACTTGTGATCATACGTCTAAACCTCTTAGCACAAGAACTCTGAACAAAGCAAAAATAATGGGGGGACAAAAGCCGGAAAATAGGGACAATTTATAAATAATTCTTTTATAAACGTAGGAATACAGCAGTGGCATAAAGCAATACATTAAATGCGAGGTCATCTGATGCAAGGATTTTGTTTTTACTGGATACTATCCTAAGTTTACTGTTTGCATGTTACTGTTATTCAGTAGAATGTTTAGTGTTGAATAATTTTATTTTTGTAATATTTTGTCTGTATCTTACTATGTTTAGCCCACCTACTTGCTGAACAAATAGTAAATTAATAATAAATAAATTAAAAAAATATCCTCACAATTCAGGCAAGTGTTCAAATCTCTGGAATCATAAGCTTTACTAAAAAAGTGTAAATGATAAAATGTGCAGTTCAGGTCATTTTAAAAGTGGTTGATTAAATTCTACTTTCTAAGCTAGATTTTTTTAATCATAATAAATAATATTTTTGGATTGATTTGTAAACAACTTAGAGTACTAAAGTAGCCACTCAAACTGAATACAGAGGGTAGCATTGATAGTACTGAGTTTTGCATTTTCATGCAGTTATTGGCAAAGAGAGATCATTTGTACTGAATAAGTAAATGCAAAACTGTTTAAAAATGTCCATTTTCATCAAATGCATAAACCTGATGAAAAGTTAATTCTTAAGAATATGTGAAGTACTATGTTAAAAAGTAAGCACTTATATAAGTATTTGGGTATTATTAACAAACCCAGTTATGAACAAGCATGTTTGAAGTATTTAAGGCAAGTGGCATGCAGCACAGCTATTTAAATTGGGTTCCTATTACTTTACCGAAGTTCTGAAACTTCGAACACCATAAACCTGATGTTTGAAGTTTCAGAACTTTGATTACATTACAAAAACAAAAAAAAAACAAAACAAAAGAAATAAAGTATTGTAAGCAGGGGGCAAGCCCACCTGCACCCCCCCCCGATCTTTAAATATACCAACTCCAAGATCGCAATACAGTGCGGAAAGGAAAGGTTTCCCTTTACCACAGTGTAGTGCAATCTTGGTTGTGGTATATTTAGCTTTCAAAAAGCTGACCATGGGGAACCGCTATCTCTGTACATTGCAGAATGGGAAAATGTCCTTTTTCCGCACTGTAGTGCAAACTTGGAGTTGGTATATTTAAGTTACGGGGGGTGGGGGGTGTAAGGGAGCATATCCCTCCTGCTAACAGTTTAAGGTAAGTGTTTTTGTGTTTTTTGTGTTCATTTTACATGATCGGCTTTTCAAAAGTCGAATATATGGTCTTGGCTATATGAAAGTCAACTTTCTAAAAAGTCAACCATGTAATATAGACCCATATATATATATATATATATATATATATATATATATATATATATATATATATATATATCTATATATATATATATATATATATATGTGTGTGTGTGTGTGTGTGTGTGTATATATATATATATATATATATATATATATATACATGTGTGTGTGTGTGTGTGTGTGTGTGTACACACATATATACACACATACATACATGTATATATATATATATATATATATATATATATATATATATATATATATATATACATATATATATATATATATATATATACACACATAGCTGTACATGTATGAAGACAAACCATTTTGTTGTACTGTGCTCTTCCGTCACTATCTGCATGCCAATGGACCATATATCTCAACAGTCCAGATTTCTACAGGATGTCCAAATATTTGCCTCATATTTTTGGTCTGTTCTACATATAATTTGTGATTTACTGTCACATCACTAACAACTGAAGTCACTAATTACATACATTTGAGTTTCATACTTCACATCCTTCAGAATATGCACAGAAATGCTAAACCTGGTATTCTATCAACTTTTTAAGTTTATAAGAGCGATATGTAACATTTGTCCTTGATTTTGGGTCTTTGTTTCCACCCCAGCCCAATTATTGTTGGCTTAGTCCTGATTTATTGAGATCACGAGGTATGCAACAGAAACAAATTATATAATTTTGCTTTAGTCAATTGATTTTGCTTTTGGCTTTAAAGATGTTTCACAGGTTGTGGGATTAATAACATAATGGTGATAACTGACTCAATTCCTATTAATTTCTCTGCACTGTTGATTCATTTATGATTAAACTTAATCAGGTACTTAATTTCACTATGCTAAACATGAAATGAGCAAATAGGCACTAGATCTGTGATCATTTTGCATTAATCAATGCTGTCATGCTTTCTTTCAATCCTTTCTTACGTTTTTAATGAGCTGGTAACAGTGTCACTCTGCCTCTCGTTTGGGCAGATCACTACCTACACACATTATTTTTAAAGCTTAACTAACTTGTGATCATACATCTAAACCTCTTAGCACAAGAACTCTGAACAAAGCAAAAATAATGGGGGGACAAAAGCCGGAAAATAGGGACAATTTATAAATAATTCTTTTATAAACGTAGGAATACAGCAGTGGCATAAAGCAATACATTAAATGCGAGGTCATCTGATGCAAGGATTTTGTTTTTACTGGATACTATCCTAAGTTTACTGTTTGCATGTTACTGTTATTCAGTAGAATGTTTAGTGTTGAATAATTTTATTTTTTGTAATATTTTGTCTGTATCTTACTATGTTTAGCCCACCTACTTGCTGAACAAATAGTAAATTAATAATAAATAAATTAAAAAAATATCCTCACAATTCAGGCAAGTGTTCAAATCTCTGGAATCATAAGCTTTACTAAAAAAGTGTAAATGATAAAATGTGCAGTTCAGGTCATTTTAAAAGTGGTTGATTAAATTCTACTTTCTAAGCTAGATTTTTTTAATCATAATAAATAATATTTTTGGATTGATTTGTAAACAACTTAGAGTACTAAAGTAGCCACTCAAACTGAATACAGAGGGTAGCATTGATAGTACTGAGTTTTGCATTTTCATGCAGTTATTGGCAAAGAGAGATCATTTGTACTGAATAAGTAAATGCAAAACTGTTTAAAAATGTCCATTTTCATCAAATGCATAAACCTGATGAAAAGTTAATTCTTAAGAATATGTGAAGTACTATGTTAAAAAGTAAGCACTTATATAAGTATTTGGGTATTATTAACAAACCCAGTTATGAACAAGCATGTTTGAAGTATTTAAGGCAAGTGGCATGCAGCACAGCTATTTAAATTGGGTTCCTATTACTTTACCGAAGTTCTGAAACTTCGAACACCATAAACCTGATGTTTGAAGTTTCAGAACTTTGATTACATTACAAAAACAAAAAAAAAACAAAACAAAAGAAATAAAGTATTGTAAGCAGGGGGCAAGCCCACCTGCATCCCCACACCCCCCCGATCTTTAAATATACCAACTCCAAGATCTCAATACAGTGCGGAAAGGGAAGGTTTCCCTTTACCACACTGTAGTGCAATCTTGATTGTGGTATATTTAAAGAGAGGGGGTGTGGGGGGGGGTGCAGCCATCCACATAGAGGTTGCAGGGGGCTTGCTCCCCTGCTTACAACAGTTAGGTAGGTTTTAGGGGTTTTAATTTTTTATTTTTTTTATGCTCGAATTCCTGAAACTTTGAACATCTGAGTTCGATGTTCTCAGATTCAAAGTTTTAGGGATTCGACAAGGTAATAGAAACCCAGTTAAATTAACTATTTATAAAGTTAAAGGGGCTGTATATGTTTGATATTGGGGGTATCCTTATGTGAGGACCCTGTTGGAGTCTTTGAAAGTGTCAAAAACAAAGGAACACACAAAGAGTGTTGCACTGGATAGGAGGGGATGGGTAAACTATATTTTTAGTTAGGGTTAGACCTCCCATTTGTGATTTTTTAATGTTAAATGGGTAGTTTGAGTAGTAAGGTGTAAGACAGACAGGATTAGGCACATTTCTGCTACTTGATGATGTTGCAGTGAAGGACTCTGATGATGAGGGAGTTGAGGACCATGGTGGCATGGTGATCAGTGTCAATCAGACCATGTAGTCCTGAACCTGCTGAAGATTAACCTGGACTGACTGAAGAAATTTCTCCACTGTCTGGTCCACCACATCCTCAGCTAAGTCTCAATGCCCACAGACTGTGAGGCTTGTCAGGCTGCCCATGCCAGGCTGCCTGCAGGATTAGTGCCACTGATGGGCAAAGGGTGAATGCTCAATGACTTGAGCCGCTCCCAGGGTTTCTAGACCTGCAGAAAAAATATCAGAAATTGGGGAGAAAAAAAGAAAGAAAGAAAAGAAAAAGTAATGCTTAATTAAAATAAGAAAAGAGAGGAAAGGTAAAAAGATTAACAGAAAATGGAGGGAATAAATGGATGCATAATGTATCAGTGCTACCTTTGTTAACAGTTATGTCTTATTTTTACTATAAATTTAATTAGAAAAATATGGGAAATGATACTGGAAAGAATGAAGCAATCAATATATTGTTATGAAGTGGTGGTGATTTTCACAGATTCAGTGCACTGATATGAATCAGATTTGCTAGTGTAACATAACAAATGGCAATACATTTGAAATTTGTTTCTGATATGGATTGGGCTGCAGTTGTATACTGAAAGCACTTTCCTTCTTTTATTACCTTTGTGTATGAATTAGTTCTTCATTTATACTTACAAAATAAATAAAACTTGTTAAATTATTATTTAACATTTTTTCTTTCTCATGGATATATATATATATATATATATATATATATATATATATATATATATATATATATATATATATATATATATATATGTATATATATATATATATATATATATATATATATATATAGATGCATAAAATATATATATACATATATATATATTAGCATAATCATGCTTACCCTCAGTCAACCTCTTAAATCTCTTTTCTTACTCTGCTTCTGTTGCATTGAGGACACCTAGATGATTGCTGGTTAACTATCTGAGGTGTGTGTTTAAATATTCTTGCACTTTCATAATACATGTGCTTATTTCTTTTCACAGTTCTACTAATTCTTTCTATATGCGTTCATTTATTAAGCAGCAAAGTACATATTTTCGTATATTCACTGCAAGTTGAACTAGATGGATAGCATGACTTTCTTCCAATTGTTACATTTTAATATTTGTGTACAGCCTGTCCTTTTGAGTGATTGCATATTTTCAATGTTATTTTTTACTTTCCACTATGCCGTGCATATTTTATTTGTGATTTTAACTAATGTCATATGAATTTGCTCTAAGCAACAAATAATTTTACATTCCCCTCAAAGAAGGAAGCAGTATACAAGCTGTACAGATACATGAAAATATAATGATTGAAAGGAAGTTATGGCATCCTAAAAGTTCAACATTTATTAAACAAAGCATATTTACTGTTACAGGTGGATCCGTTAACAGTGGTGGCATGGGAGGGGGGAATCACAGTGGAGCATATGCCCCTCCTGTGAAGCTGTGTGTCCCCTGTGTGTCTTACTCACTTGGAATAAATATTACTCTCTTTCTGTATCCCCTTGGAGTTTCTACCTCTCATTTTCATGTATGTAACTCCTTGGAGCTTTCACTCACTCATATTACAATTGCAAGTACTTTCAGGTACGTATGATGTATGTACATTGCAAATTCTTCCTCAAACAAAGCACAGATTTTGAAATGGAGAATGCAAATCAAGCACAATATGAGTTTTGAAGTGAAGAATTATAGCCACACCTGAATTATTTTGGTCTTTGTCCAGAATTCTTGAAAAAAGAAATTGAGAATTAATCTTCCTTTCCATGCAAGTGTAGTGACTTTCTGGAAAATTGCTACAGATTGCAGTCATTAATTAATGACACTCATGGGAATTTCAGATTTTGTATCCTTCAGAAAATATTTGATAATATATAAGAGACATATTTAAAGCAGTTCTAAGATGCTGAGACAGTAGTAGGGTGTTGTCTTATATAGTTCTGACATCAGCATGCCAGAGATACATACCAGGGTCATTATTTATGAATTTACTCATTTTCTTGATCTCAGCCAAATATTAAGATGTACAGTTACACCAGTGGGTGTAATTGATGTGTGTGTGTGTGTGCGTGCATGCATGTGTGCGTGTGTGCGTGTGTGTGTGTGTGTGTGTGTGTGTGTGTGTGTGTATGCACAAATGTAACTTTGGGTGTAAGTCAAAGATAAAAGTCTTAGCAGTATACTGGGTAAAATGAAGTAATGACGGAGATGGAGAGAAAGATTACAGTTATTTGTCATGAACATTTGTAAGAGAATATCTTGCTTAATTTGTGTGTGTGTGTGTGTGTGTGTGTGTGTGTGTGTGTGTGTGTGTGTGTGTGTATATGTGTGTGTGTGTGTGTGTGTGTGTGTGTGTGTGTGTGTGTGTGTGTGTGTGTGTGTGTGTGTGTGTATGTGTGTGTGCATGCGTGTGTGTGTGTGTGTATGTGTGTGTGTGTATATGTGTGTGTGCATGTGTGCGTGCGCGTGTGTGTGTGTGTGTGTGTGTGCGTGCGTGTGTTGGGGGCCACTTTTTCAGCTTACACTCAAGACTTTAATGCTTGAAGGATTGAGTGTGTGGTAACAAATAATACATTACAACTGATGTATAATTTTTTTGTCTCTAGTAAAAGGAAAATTTTACATTCTAACCAAGTGAATGTTCCATTAAGCAAAGAGAAACTGGTTGATATTAAATAACTTTTTAAAGTATGAAGTCCACAGTTTAACAACGGTATGAGCATCCTTTCTAGCTGCTAGCAAATGTGTCACATTCTGTCCATCTGTTCTACAATGCTCAGGACAGAGCAATATTCTGCATTTTGATGATAGAAGGTTGACTATGGCTGTAGTTGAGTTCCTGTGTGTGTTATGGTATAGTATGATATCTCTCGGTTTGATTTCCTCAACTATTTTGGGTTTCTAATACCAGAACACTGTAGAACACTAATGACTGCTGAGAGGCAACCTGTGCCTGCTGAGAGGCAACCTGTGCCTTGCCTACATAGCTATCTTTGACCCAGCCCTAATGGAAATGTTGCAAATCAAATGGGACAAGAGTCACTCACTGCAGGGATGTCAACCTAGCATGTGACATTAACAGAACATGTTGGAGAGACAGATATGTCTCCCAGACACTCCTCTGGTATAAACTCCCACTTCACTTGAAGCAGAGCTCCTCAATCACTCTTTTTAAGAGCAACCTTGACAATTAGATGGGAGACTGTAAATGCATCCTGGGGGTGGCACCTATATCCTTTATAGAAAGGGGGCAGTCCATGCTAAACACTGAAGAGTTGTGCTGTTAACAACGACCAACTAACCTCAGTCGACTAGGGACCAAGCGTATTACATGGGTAGGCTTGTTATGGTCCTAGGGCCATTAGCCTAGTAATGTCCTATGAACCTATGAAGAGCAGGAATGGACCTCAATGCTAAGTCAGAGTACAGTTACATTTCATAGAATTAGTATTGTTTCAGTCTTTATGTTAGACAGAAGTGCTCTTCTTAGCACCCACAATGTGCCCAGAAGTGACCGCTGTAATTCATGCAAAGTTACATGTATTAGTAGCATATCTAAGTATGTCCGTCAGTTCTTTTTATTAGACCTTTTGCTCCTACTACTCTTGAAACTATCTGGGTACCTTTCAGCCATATTGTTCTCATTTCTACCTGCAAATCTACGTATTTTATAACTTTGTGTCTCTCTCTTCATAAGATACTGTAATCAATGGGTGCAGCAATTTAAATCATCAGTGCAATTTTTGGCTTTCTTCATGGACTGTTATATCTGATTTTCCCACATCTATTTTATGAACTGTTGGTAAAGGGTGATTCTATGTGATATAAACTTTGTCATTCTCAATAATGCTTTGTGGTTCTCCTTATCTGTATCCATCACTAACTCCCATCTTTCAAAACCATTCAGAAAGACTTCCTAGCTAAAGGTTGGCTCTGTTTTTGCTCAAATCCAGGAGAAACAATATCCCTAAATGTGAACAGGTATCTTTTCATTCCTTATACTCTATTACTCTCTCTTCTTCATTTACTTCCTTACTACTATCTAATTCTCTTTCCTGACTTCTTCTCTAAATATACCATAAGCCTGTTTTTTCCTCACTTCATATTGCAATTCCTATTTGTATTAGACTAACTGACCTTTCATTTCTTTATAAACTTCCTAAAACTTCTCTAAATATTAAATGAATGTCATATACCTTATATTGATTTTTAACCAATGTTTTTATATTATGTCTAATTTGCTATAATTATTTAAACTGCAGATGTTTTTGTTTTATTTCTGAAAATGGGCTTATACCCATTCGGACTTTCTTGGTAATCAAATGTCAATACATAAATAAATAAATGTTTCCAATACTTCTCAGCTACTTCTATATTGTAGTGTTTGCACAACCCCAATGTAACAGTCGTGCTCTTCAGTATACAGGCCTTCTACCATGAATATCTCACACCCAGCAACAATCTGTATGACTATTTATCTGTTCTCCAACATTTTCAATGGAGTTTGTTAACCAATGTGTATTTAGTCCACTGTCCTAAAACACCATTATTAGCCATTCATCTTTTGGTTTCAATTCCCCACTCCTTAACCATTCCTTCATCAAATCTTGGTCAACGTGAGGTTGTTATCGATTTTCCACTTTTCTTTTCTTTTCTTTTCTTGCCATCCAATTATTTTCCTTACATTTGTCTATTGTTTTTTGGCACACAGTTGCTGTCTGACTTTTTTTTTTATTCTGGTTTGATTTCCCTTCTCAATTTACACTGAAATGCTTCAGCTAAGCTAAACAGAACTGTCATCTTAGACGTCTTTGCTCATGTTTTAAAACTTTTACTATGTTTAAATATTGTGCGGTCATCAGATATGTGCACAGTGCCATGACTGCTGATCTATATAGATGTACTGAATTTCGAGTGTGGAATATATCATTTTGGTGTACACTGATTTTTATATAGTATTTGATGACTGAAACATTTTTCTTATTTTCCTGTCTACCTGATCCAATCATTTTGGGATCAGTCAGTCATCGCAAAAGTGTAAGTTAGAACAGGATGAGCAAACTGGTGTATAGCTTAGACTTTATTCATAGATGCCAAGGCAGTTTTCAATATTAATTTTAATCTTTTGAAGTAGTCTTTACTGAGTTTTATTCTCATTTGTTCATGTTTTATTGCCAACCCTTCATCTATTCCCCAATATGTATACACTCCCTCCTTCTCAATTTCTTTTATATTACATTTCTGTCCCAGATTGATATTTTCTGGGTACTGCAGCTTTCCTATTTGAAATGTTGCTTTTGCACATTTATCAACTGCAAATGACATTCTTATATCATCTGCAAAAGGTTTAACCATTTGTAGTTGTGCATTCAGCTCCGTCTCTGATGAACAATACAGTTTTAAGTCGTCCACAAAAAGTAAATGAGGTGTCTTTCAACAAGGTTGGTTTCTGGGAGCCAAATTACAACCATAGCCAGATCGGTAAAGTAACCAGCCTAATGGGTTAAGGAAAATAAAAAACAGCAGTGGTGATAGAGAATCACCCCGGAATAGCCCCTTTTGAATTTTTATCCTGCGATAATAATTTGCTCTTTGACACGTTTCATCTGCAAAGTTATTTGCCACTTCTCATGGTTACTGCAATTTAATTGATCAATGTAGGATGTAAAAATGTAGGATGCGTCTAATACATCTATATGGATTTCTTTATCCATAAATGTGGAATTCTGTCAAATTATTTTTTTGTAATCCGTCCATTGCATACTTTGATTCTTCCCTTTTTTACAATTCCCTTTTATGGTTTTAGTTAGCAAAAACTGGTCCTTTTTCCATATGACTTTCTTTAGTTGCCTTTTAGTTCTATTGCCATGACTGATTTTTTTTCTAAATGTCTTATCTGCATCAGTTCTAGTATATAGCTTGTATACTATCTAGAGACAAGTTATTGGTCTATAGTTTTTAGTATGGCTTGCAGGTTTACTCTTAAGGAGGAGGAGTATCATTTTTCCTGTTTTTACCCAATTTGGTGTCTGTTCAGGATGCGAATATAAGTAGTTCTTATTCAGTGCTATGTCTTTCTCTAAAGATGTTAATTTTGTTAGTCAGAAGCTCGGTACTGTATTTGAGTCTGTTTTTTTTTTCTTTTTCATGTAGGAGTTCTTCTTAATTTTATCTCAATTTATCTGGCCAGTACTTCATCCCATTTCATATTATTTACATTAGAATGCCTTAAAGTTTGTTTTAATTCATCAGCCTCTTTGGTATGTTCAACAGGGTCTTCATAAATACTTCTCTAAAATGTGCCTAGTTCTTTTTTCAGTTGATGTTTCTATTAGTTTTACTTTGTTGTATAATTATCTAGAACATCTTTTTGGGTCATCCATAAATATCTTGTATTGTTCTTATCCTTTATATTTATCTGCAAATCTTCTAAGTTTTCCTGCATGTGATGACATTTTTAACATATTATTTGCAACAGTACATGATAAATTTTAATCTGTTTTCATACTACATGCTGTTTTATCACATCTGTCTTTCTATGTGTTTTTGATTATCTGCTGTTTTTTCTATATTCTTCTAACAGTGATACTTCTTGTCTTAATTGCTTTATATTGTTCTCTGTTCTGTGCTTCCATGCTAGCGTTGTACGTACTCCCTTCCTTTTCCTGTTTACACTATATTTTTGTGGTAACACTTTATCCATTATTAGTTTAGCTGCACAATGATATATTATATTTATTTCTTTTATATCACATACATTTTTCTTAATATTCCTGATTCCTATAGTATTCTGTTTTACCAGTTTTGCAATATATTGGGTTATATTTAGTTTATGTAATGTATTTCTTTCATTTATCTTGATGTATCTATCCATCTCTAGTAAATCAAACAGGTTTTTCCTTAAATAATTTTCTAATGGATTGGCAGCATCTTCTTCTTTGTCCTCCATTTCCTGTGAGTAATGTACAAAAAAGTCCAAGAAATATTTCTGTAACATATCCTCTACTGATGCACCTGTCTGCATATGCTATTCATTCATATTGGGATGTTTTGGCCTATCACTTCACAAAATTGCTTGCATCAGAGCTGCCACTGTTTCCTGATTCTTTCCTTGCAACTTCATATGGACTTTTCTTCTGGCTTTCTACAGAAGGCCCCGAAGCATTATCTTGTTGCAAGTCTTCTTCAGATGCCTCTTGCTCCACCTTTTGTTCCTTAATCCGGGGACCTGTAATTCCATCATGCTGTGGCATTGCTCTTTTGGATTTGCCACTCTAATACCCTCACTTTGCAGATAATCCATAGGTTTGATTTCTAATTGCTTATCTTTTACTTTACTGATTCTCCCATTGTTTTCTTATTGTTTTATATTGTGAAATGTTCCATATCTGTGTTCCTTTGCCTGTATTTCTCTTAAAACATCTTTGGAGCTTTTTGGTATTGATTAGCTTGGTTTTCTCCTTGGTATAAATACCATGCCATACAAGATCCCTTTTTCTTTTCTATGTCCATGTTTTTAATAACAGCCAGACATCTCTGTGTTTTGTTCTTTATACTATCATACATCGTCTCTTGCTTGTTTTTCCAAGTGGCCCAAAGTTTCTTTGTCTATGTAATGTTTTTCACAAATCTGTTGTATTAATGAATACAGATTTCCATTTGACGTTTTGGCTGTTCTTTAGTGCACATGTTTTCTAATTTACTTCTTAATCTTTCTAAATATTTTCTGGAAATTCTGAACTTCTTGCATAATAGTAACAATACATATATTTTTTTCCTATACTCAGTAGTCCACTTTGTAAATCGTTATGGCTATTTTTTTGTCTGTCAGTTATTGTGCTTTTTGTGAACTACTACTTCCTTCTACAACATGGGGGAGGGATCCTTCCCCTGAGCTTGGTCTAACCACATCATTGGATTGCTTCTGTGTCCTGATGATTTTACAATGCGTTTTTCCAGTTCTGGCACCAGTGTGCACACCAGGATTTGGCATTTTTTTATCCTAGGCCCTTTGTGCCTGTATGTCTTTTTATTTTTTAACCTACAGTACATTTCTCCATGATATATGCTACTTATAAAATATAATCTATATATCAGTGTTGTTTTGGTGAGATCTTGTAAAAATGTGGTCCACCATGTGAATGTATTCACCAAGACATGAGGATGAATTAATTTCCCACAATAATTCTCTCCTTTTCTTCCAGATATCCATTCTCCATTCAGACCTCTATCATCTCTCCATTTGGAGCCCTTTCATCTCTCCATTCAGTATGGTATTCATGACATTGTATTCCTACTACTACTGTTAACTGTATTGTTTGTTGCTGACAAGATTGACTGTGTTATGTACATATTTATTTACTTACTTATGTTATTATATATTTGGGGGGGGGCATTGACTACCATGCTTGACTATTTGGTGTTCTTTGTTGGCTTTGCTAATCGCATGGTGTTTCTTCATTGTCTGAAATTTATTTATTTATTTATTTACTTACTTATTTATTTTATTATATATATATTTTTTGGAGGGGTAGGGCATTACTTGCCCCCGTATTCATGAAGCTTGCACCAGGCACAGGCATAGAATATGCGGGATAACGCCAAATATGTCCACCGAGCGATTCAGGTATTAACCAATTCCATGTGCACCACCGGCGTACGTCAGATCTACGCAGCCCTCGGCATAGGTATGCAAATCACCCCATGCGCAGTGTCGCACCATGCTAATGAAGGCACACAGCGATTCACGAAGTGGTGCAGGCGTAGCACAAGCCCATGGAAATGTAAACCAATAAACACGGTTTACATTTAGCCAAACAGGACATCGGAGTTATGGAAGCAGACCAGACGCATGTATTACAAAGTTAACATATGCCAATGGCTAAATACACAGCCAATGGCACAAGAAAAGATGCACAACACCTAAAAAACAACATTTATTGTCATGTCCACAGTAACGCACACAGTACAATCGCAGGGCATGTGTGTGCAAACAGGAATACAAAGGAAATATATACAAATGTCATAAAATCGCAATGTAAGACAAATTAGGATTTCAACATAATACGCAATGGTAGGCATGGCACACCACAAGCAAGGCGCAAGGGTTGCCAAGGGCCCGCAACAGTGTTCGGCGCTGTAACTATGAATTAGTAGTCAATGCCATGCAAATGAGGCAGGTAATACTGAATCACAAATGTCCCGCCGGATTAAGGATGCACCTAACGGTGCAGCACTATAACACCGAGGAGTGTATCAGAGGTGATACATGACATCAGTAGAGGGGTGTGCCACCGTATCAGTAAGCACATTGGAACAATGCAAATCTGGCCTGGCCATTGCTAAGCAAAGCTGCAGGACAGGGATGGGGAGGAAGGTATAGAACCGTTTAGCTGAGAGTACACGTGGTGCCTGAAAGCGCATGTGTACAGGGATGGAAACGTGCCCGAAACCTGGTAAGCGGATGCACGCGCCGCGAACAATAGCATAAACAGGAAGGTCATGAAAAGGAAATGCTGAAGCAGGGTAATTGGCATACTAATGAGCAATCAACACCAATCAACTCATGGCGGCCAATTGACAGCAGTAGACAAGCCTGCATGTAGAAACCTGCAAAACAGGATAGGGGAGGCATAGGATTGCAAAGAAAGGAGGGGAGATCTTGGAATGCAAAGAAAAGAGAACTGTCATAGCAGAGCAAAGCAAACCCACAGTAGACCGGCAGTAGAACACATTATGCAAGATAAGCCAGGTCTAGGAAAGTACAAAGGAAAGCAGACTGCTGGAAGCATGCCAGCAAATGGTAGGTGTAACATGCACAAATGTAAACAGAAGGGCAGGAGGTAATTCACGGCAGCCAAATGTAATGCAACACCAAAGGCAGCACAATAGTGGTTCCGTTAATAAAACACAGAAGATACCCTGTAGCCATGATCATACATACACACCCTATGACATCATCAGTGTTCACAGCAAAACACTATAAAGTGTGAAAGCACCCAACATACACCTGTGTATTCCCAAACACTGCACCATAGGTGTAAACAGATGGGGAACTTTTAAAATGTACATGTTGGGAGCTGCCATAGCTGTGATTCATCAGCATGTGTTACAGACTGATGGTGTTGTGGAGGATGATGCCGACAACCACCGTAGGCCTCGGAGGAGGAGAAGAGTGTTCAGACCAAGGGTAACCTACCAGGGGCTACATGATCTGGAGATAGTAGAGCGTTACAGGGTGGACAGGGACATCCTACAGCAAATAGTAGAGCTGTGCCGGCCACGCCTGAGAACCAGAAACAACATTGGGGAACCCATCCCAGTGGACACGAAGGTATGTGTAAGCTTGCGAATACTAGCCACAGGTACCTTTCAAAGGCCAACTGGAGATATAATGAGGATCTCACAGGCATCGGCATCCAGGGTACTACACCGTTTCCTGGATTCCATGTTAGCACATGCCAATGAGCATATACACTTCCCCCGAACTCAGGAGGAGTTGGCCAGAAATATGCGTCACTTCTACCATGTGGCAAACTACCCAGAGGTACTGGGTGCGATAGACTGCACGCACATACAAATCAAGTCACCACCCGGTGAGTATGATAGGCGCTACATAAACTGCAAGGGATTCCACTCCATAAACTGCCAGGTCGTGTGCAATGTCCAGGGCATTATCATGGATGTGTGTGCTGGCAGCCCTGGAAGCTACCACGACTCTCATATCTGGCATGCCTCACAACTGTATCAGGTATTTGTCAGGGGGGACATCCCACAAGGCCACCTTGTGGGGGATGCTGGCTATGCACTGGAGCCATGGATGATTACCCCCATCAGAAATGCACACACACCAATGCAAGAACGCCATAATGAGGCACACGCACAAACCAGAATCATCATAGAGCGTGTGTTTGGGATGCTGAAATCACGGTTCCGGTGCTTGGACACATCTGGTGGAGCATTGCAGTACTCCCCAGGCATGTGTGCCCACATCTTCATAGTATGTGCCATGCTACATAATATGATCGTGTGGAAACAGCTGCAGCAGGGTCAAAATGGGGGAGAGCCTCACAGCCCACCGCAATTGCCAAGGCCAACACAGGCACAGAGGGATCCAGACCACGGACACACTGTGCCAGCCCCAGTAGGCAGATGGAGGCATGCCCAATATGCCTACGCCTTGGCAAAGAGGGAACGTATAGCACATACCTTGACAGTGTAGGCTCCCATGGACTGACACCCCTCTCCACCTGCACACACAGTACAATGGATGGCACACAAACACGACCACCTGTAAATTGTGATGTATAGGTGGGCCACTGTAGAATCCTACATAGGCAGCCCTCAAACATTGTACACGCAACAGCCATTGGAACACGGAAATGTCAATACCTGAACAGTAGATGCGCCTATCAGCATCTGTTGGTGCTGTGTATATAGGTTCTCAGGTACATCGGTAGGTACACGCCCGATTGTCAGAGGCAAAACACCAAACGGGGCAAACAGTGACTCCTGTCACCACAACATCAAGTAAGCAACTGTCGCTTACTGGAGCAGAGGCAATCATGGGAGCACATGTGTGTAAGCACTGTCCTACACACACTCAGCATGGATTCCCCATTGCGTTACTGAGGGGCTCCACAAAATGTAATCATGGATGTTGTGTCAAGGCAGGGGATGTACCCATGACAGGTATTCATCACCCCAGCATGCTGCATCCACGGTCGTATGAAGGTGTCGCACATTATCGGGTGTAGCTAATTGTGATATACATACCCAGTGCCGGAGTACAGCCAGTAAACATCACATGGACATACCATTAACTGGACTCATCAATTAGTAAACTAACGGAGTTATCTATGTGAGTGTAGTGTGGAGTAACTGCTGTAGTGTACTTCACATACAAAATGACATAATACGTGTAGAACCCCCAGATGTCCAAGTGGTACATGCAGTGACTGTCATGCATGTTCCCGGTCCCACGTCCCGCAAGGGATGTAACGTAATCTCGACAGCACGGGTAATGCATTCCAGATGCAGGTCATCAGAATATGTGTAGCAAACGTTAGAGGGAATAAGCGTTGCCCACAGCTGGTAAGCGATGTTTAAATACGACTATACGGATATGCGCGAAACAGGGCTAAGCTTCACTGACCACTGTGCAGATCACGGTCAGTGATGTACAGAACAGGTGAAACCAGTATTAGTCACCCTTGAACAAATAGCACCTGCTCTGAAGGGTAAAACGACCACTGCCAGGAGTGGAACAGGCAATCATGTATACAATCACCCAACACTATTGCTAGCCAAGATATATGTAAGGTAGGGTTGCCACATTTCAAATGACCAATGTGGGACATAAGCCAGATGTCTGCAGGCCGACACATACACCCAGCCAGTACAAAAACCAGAATGTCAGTGTTTTGCAGAGATAAAATGCTTATTATAGTAATGGTCGCAGGTACGTGTTGCGTGTCCTGTAACATGTAGGTGGGTCAGAGACAGAATAAGTGTTTTATGCAACTATTACATAAACTATAGGGAATATGTTTGTCCCAAAGTCGCAGGACATTTACTATGTTCACAAATATTTCACAGGACACAACTGCACAAAGAGGGACTGTCCCTCGCAAAGTGGGACGGGAGGTAATCTTAACCTATGGCAGGTGTGTAATGTGACAGGTACAGACACAAACGTGCGGAGTCCGGGAAACACAGTATACACCACTGACAAACACACAATGAAAGGCGTAGCATGCCTGTCACCACCCCTGTCCGAGATATGTAAATATATATATATATATATATATATATATATATATATATATATATATATATATATAGATATATATCTATCTACACATATATAATACAGATAGAAAGGGCGATAGTGTGATATATGTCGATATATAAGTAGTGAGTCACTGACATCTGCAAATATATAGATAGGTCAACAGCATTCAAAACACCTTGGAGGTACAAATAAATAGAATACCGCCAACTATGGAACGTGTCACACACCGACACGCCTAACCCGGAGGCTGAAATACAGAAAGAACACAGTACTGGAACAGTAGAACCGCGAGCAATATGACGATAGCAAGGACATGTAATCACCGCTGCCGGCAGTGCGGTCCACATAGGTACCATGTACAACTGTGGTTGTGAGTGATGTAACCTGTGTATGTGTGTGTTGAGGGTGCCATGTGTGTTTCCATGTGACTGTATTGTGTGTGTGTGTGTGTGTGTGTGTGTGTGTGTGTGTGTGTGTGTGTGTGTGTGTGTGTGTGTGTGTGTGTGTGTCCGCATCATGTGTCTGTAGGTGGCAACTCGGAGGTAGATGATTACGGTAGGTGCGGGTATGGCTAGCCAGCGGCATGCGGGAAGCACCTGTCCCACATTGGGAGGGACAGCCCTCCCTGGGCAGGTGTGTCCTGACATGAAACATTACAATGGGCAACCGTCCGAGAGTGTAGGACATTAGTATGTCCCAAATATTATGCAATAGTTGCAGGAAATACTTATGCCTGTATGTAAGAAACGGAAATGTTACATGCAAACTGATAAGAAGGCAAGGTCCAAGAACAATTGGTATGTAATGAAGATAAAAGTATGTGCTATCCTGTGTACTGACTGTGGCTATATGTCAGCCTGTAAACACGGTGTGACCCGCAAGTGTCCAACTATGGCCATATGAAAAGGTGGCAAGCCATGCCACAGAGGGTCTGACACCAACACCACTGCAATGACTGCAAATATCTGGGACAGACATACACGGGATAGCGGTCATTCAGAAATATCCCTGCACATATCGCCGTACATCCGGAGGTATGGAAGTATCAACCTCACCTGAATACCATATAAAAACCAATTAACAATGGCCCAAAGTAAATTCCCGTAACAGAAGTCTACTAAGTGATAACACTGTAATTAGGGAAGGGGCCCACACACATATTTATGGACTACGTAGAAATGTAAGCCCCACAAAACCGTATATGCTAAGTACACCCGCCTACATCCCCCACACTGGAAACAATAGCAATACAGACCGTAATCACAGCACAAACATCCACTTAGTCAATTACATCTGCTGAACCGTTAACATACCTTGTGAGAGACACATTTAAAGGCGCCATGCAAAATTGTATCTGTCGTATAACGGTACAAACGTCGATGTTACAGGTGTTTGCAATAGTCCGTTATCAGACGGGTGGGATGACAGGTACAGTCACAGGTAGAACCACATACTCAAGCCATCACACACAATCCATGGGGGACATGACTCTAAAATACATTTGGCTCTACACATAGCAGTTGCAATTGCGCACAACAAAACACAATACAGGCCGTCTCCCCGAAGGCAGGGCAAATGGCCAACGCCCAAGTGGAGAATTCAATTATACCCCACTGCTGCCGCGTAATTGGCGAATGGAGTAGCTGCACAGCTGAAGTGCTTGTAATTAGTCACACTGGAATACCAACTGGCGGCAGTAAACCACATGTTGCAGGTACCGACATATATAAGGATGACTTGTCAGATATGCAAACTGTATGCTCATGCTGTATAACAGTTTAAAGAGTGATACAGAAGAGCGAGATAGAGAAGAAATACCAGAACAATATCAAGGTATGTAGAACACTAACTGTATGTATAGTATGTTCTGTATTAAGTTATGTCAGTGTATGCATAGCCTGGTTTGCAGTAATTAAAAGTGTCCACCATGCATAAAGTGGGAAATGGTATTTATGTAGTGATGTCTTGCTGAACGTACTAACGCTTGTAGAAGTTGTGCATCCAGCAGTGGGCCACAAGGTAAACAGCACAGACACCACAAGGGAAGCAACATGACGGCTTTAAATAGAACAATGTCATATGACCTGCTATCAGTGGCAGGGTATGTCCAACAAGTACGTGCCGTAGCAGGGGATAGTATATGTGGATATACTGTAACAGTATGCATGTGTATGGGCATATAACATCAATGACATGTCTAAGGTGGTCTCGCTGTGCAAGTATGCTTTGAAATATGGGATACCATGTAACATATGTGTAATGTATAGTACAGTAGATTGATATTTCAGATATGCTACACAGGAGAACAGGCATATGATGCATACCAAAGGTATTGTATAGTGATGTGAGTAGTATGTAATTAATGTATGTATAAACAGTTATGATGAAATAAATAATGTAATCCACTCTGTGCATTTGCAAAGGACACAAACATTACTCCCATACTAGAATAGCAGAAGAGATGTGACAGACAAAGAAGAACATGATTGGCGTGTACAATAACAGGATACATATGGCCTGTAGTCATGGGACATTGTAATAGCGTGACAACTCTAATATAAATGGAAGGGCTATTCCAGTAACCATGCACAGAGGACATGTAATAGCTCCACAGGTTCATAGCGGGGTACCATGCAGTCTGGCAAGTCTATGTGTAACAACAACTACAGTGTGCACACCAGTGGCACCTCTCTAGGGTAGTGTCCTGTGAACAGAAGAGCCATGTGTAACCTGCATCTCTGCACAGTACAGCCACTGCAGTGATCCCTGGCGTACATGTGGCCACCATCCACCAAGTGAGGTATCACATGAACACTGCTACTGACTGTCCATGCGTGATGTACATAGGAATCTTGTCCCAAAGCATGGTGAGTGTCCGGTCTGGGAATGCAACCCCCAAGCACATCCCACACACTGTCACGTGTGTGCACATATCCATGAGCATCATGCTCACAGTGGCTATTGTGTATGTCATGTATGCGGAGTATATCCATTAACATATTTGCAGACATGGGCCCTGTCTTTGCAGCAGAGGTCACCCCTGAGTATGTAGTCCGCAAATGTGTACAGACGTGGTGTCTGTACTTCAGCCGCAAACTGTAACTGTCGTAGCTCAATAAACATCATGGCATTTTAATGTTGAGTGATGTAAATCTGTAGCTGTTGTGTAAGGTACACCCTAAGCAGGGTGTTGTACCCATGGATGTGTGTATAAGTCCAGTGTTCAGAGGTACAATGGGTGCCTATGTACCAGCTACACACCCAGTACAGACAAGTGTGGACATGTAGAAGGATATCCATGCCACAGTGGCAATGTGGTAATCACAGGAGTGTGTGCGACATACATGTGTAGTACGCACACGTACAATGCGACATGTATGTAGGGGAATAACACCTATGTGATAACCAGTGGGTGGATGGTGTACTGCAAAGGTGATGTTCATACCAAGTGTTATGCAGGTTGAGGTGATGATGTTCATATCAGGTATCCATCACAGTGACACTCTATGGATGGGGTCTGTATCAGCTGGTGGATCAACAACGGCACTTGGTATGCAGTGGTCTGTAAAGCTAGGCAGGGAAGTCCCCTCAGTGGTAGCCTGTATCTCAGGGAAGCATATACCGAACATGAGGGCCCCATGACTGAGGACTGTGGTATGCCAAGTGTAACTGGATTGCAGTATGTGATATGGTATGCCACCCTCAGTGTGTGTGTCCCATCCATTAGCCACTTTGCATAACATCCTGAGACATATGTTTTGATGTGCAGGTGGATGTGTATGTTGTCAATACCAGCATGGAGAACGGTGCTGTAAGGCAGCGAGAGGACAATGTACGCTGTGTGGACCCCTGTGTCATCATCGACTACTCTGGCGACTGTATGAAAGGTGTTCAACAGGTGTAGGAGGCATGCTGTGGCGCCAACAGGACCAACCCAGCTGGTATCAAAGGACCGGAGCACAACAAAGACTCAGCGAATGTTGTCCATGATGATGGGCCCTATAGCCGTACAGAACAGTCCAGTGAGGGGTGTAGGGCAATAGTCCCAGTCTTGCATTGTGGCACCACCTGTGTGGAGTGTAACTGTTGCTGTGTGCCAGTCAGGGGCCACAATGTCTGGTACAAGGCTATTACTGAATATGGTGTCCCAGTGGGGAGACATGTCATTCAGAGGTCTGTGGACATCACAGCCTGGGATTTTGTAGGGTGACAACGGGCCAGTGTCCTAGGACATATAGAGTGCAGGTCAGTACTGTGTAGGTGTGACCGCAGGTACACCACAATGTTCCTGCAAGGAATGTGGCCCTGTAGGGAGTGAGAGGGTGTAATGTTAGCATTGAAGCCATCAGACAGCATGTTGCCAACATCACCTGTTACTGTCATGTTCCAGAGTAACAACTGTATGTGTGAGCAGATGTGGGTATTGCATACGACTACTGACATACCACCATAATGCCTTGTGGTACATCTCGGAATGTGCCGCAGTAATGTGTACGTAGCTAGTTATGGAGTATGTAATGAGGGATCCCGTGGCCCTACTGAGGCTGACCAGTGAGTTACCACACCCATGGGAATGTACACCACTGTGCAACAGCCCCCACCTGTTGTAAAGTATGTCCATGGAACCGCACCCCCAGAGTGGTGTCTGTTATCTGGTGTGTACCATCATGGCTCAATGTGGAATAGCATGATCCATATTGTCATGTACATGCTAATGAAGTGCACTGGCGTATGTCTCAGCATTTGTATGTGCATTGTCCACTTGCAAGTGTGTCATGACGTCCAGTACCGCTATCATACGACATCTGTAGTAGGTGTTGTAGTACTCATCTACTGTGTATGCCGTGAAGTGTGTGTTGCCGGTATGTGGCTAACAAGGGTGAGTAGCATATGTTTGTACCCCACCAATGAGGGGATAACCCCAGGTGTGGAACAGCAGTCACATGTTGGTAGTGTCCATGTCAAGGATACTGTTAGTCTTGGAGGTGGTGTGTATGGGTCGAACCAGCCGAGCGGAGGTTATGACTCACGGACAGCGTACACCTAATGTGTTGGTACATGTGCGGCTATCACAGTTAAGTGTGGGTTACTGTCAGTCTCACATCAGTAGCAGCAGTATGAGCCCAACTCTGCAGTACACCATGAAATGAGGTCTGGTAACCGTGGGGTATGTTGAATCCGCAGCTGGTAATACTGTGAATAGCAGTTCTGGACACAGTTAGTTGCACATGGAGCACCTGTGATGCATTGTGCAAAGTAACCAGCTGGGATGTGTGTACAACATAGTGGAATATGGGGACACCTCAGACATGGGTGTGCTGTCCAGGTACGTGCCTGACAGGTACGGTCTGTCTATAACCAGTTATTGCAAGTGTGCTCTGCAGAGCCAAGAGGCAGGTCCCAGTCTCTGCAGAGATATTGAAGTGGTGCAGTATCAGGTGTGCCTTGCCTGTGTGCTTCACAGAGGATGATGTCAAGCATTGTGTTACATGACCACATGTTTCGCTAGCCAGTTCCCGTTCTGGTGGTGACTGTTATTGGACACTGTGCAAGACAGGCAGTATAAAAGCAGCAAGAGTCCAACATGTGATCTGTACTCCCAGGGCTGACAGGTGCAGGTCAACTGTGCCACAGCATCATGTTGTTTGACCAGGTCTGTCAAAGTGGACATATACCAGATGCCTGTGGAATGACAGCAGAAGCATGGACAACTGTTGGGAGTGACACAGTCACTCGTTGTACAGTGGTAACAGGTCCGGAAGACCGCAAAATGCTCCCTAGGGCTCAGACCACACCATCAGGGCTACAACACTGGTGGGCTATTGCATGTCCCTGCACACATAGTCTGTGTCCTGAGATACAACTTCAGTCACACAAACATGAAAAATGACAGCCACATCATACCTGCTGAGTTGTGGCATGTGTGCATAGGTTATGTTGCAGAACCAGTTACTTGACAGCAGGATGTAAGTGACTATCACCTTGTGTAGCCTGCTGAGTGGAACAGCAGTGTGACCGCTGACAGTCACCTATGGCAGGTGTGTTGTGCATGTTATTACACCCTATTGGCTGTATGTGATGGGCACACATGTCTGTGGGCTATAGGTTGGTGGGGTTGTGTTTGGCAATGAGGGCTGCCATTGGTGCCCACACAGAGTATGGAGGGGTACTGTACAAGGTGTCTCCGTATGTGTGGCCTGTGGTGGGGATCATGTGGGACTATGTGATGAGTGGGGTGTGTTGCGAATGTTGCACATCCCCACATGACTGTCAGGTGCAGTCAGGATTGGTGACAGTATAACCCCCTGCAGGGCTGCATATGTGCATCCCCACAGGCTGTACTGTTGTATGTTGGGAGGTGTGCATTGACTGTGTACATGAGAATAGCTCTATTGCCACATGTACAACATAGTCATCATAGTGACAGGCAATAGCACTGGTACGTGCCAGTTGGACATGCCTGTATATAAGTGGTACGTGCCAGGTGGACACGCTGTATAAACCACCAAGTCTCATGAGATATGTGAGTGATGTGTGTACGACAGCTGCTGTACTGTAAGCAAGCTGTAAATGTATGGACAAACAGTGTACCTGTGAGGACTGGTGTGAAATGGGTGCTAAACTAAGCAGTAGCTCATAACGTGCCAAGAAACTCTGAACAAGTGCCAAGCATGACCATACAATACAGATAGGGTGTTGGATAATATCAACCCACACGTGTTGACGACAGTCATGATTGGTGGCACCACATCAGAACACTGCTGGGTATGGTCTGCAAGTCCATGAACCATTATCAATGTAGATGTTAGCAGTACAGATGTACAAGACAGTACGGATGTTTGACTACAAATGCATTTGTATGTCACAGGAGTATTCTACTAGTGGCCTGTTGACAGACTCACAACTACTAAAGGTGCTACAGGGACATGTGCATATCACACGGTGTCAGCGACAGTAAACCAGGGTTAATGTGTTGTACCCAACCCGCATTGTAGCCCATACCACACAGACAAATGTCAGCCATCTGTGTATGTGAGGATGTGAATGACCATGACCTATGGGCAATAGTTGTCACAGTGTTGTGAAAAACATACAGAATGGGCTGTGTGTTTGAGGTGTGTGACATGTGTGCACATTCTGGTGGATGATATCAGCAATGACACCACTAGGGGAATAGCCCAGTACCCATTAAGTAACACCTAGGCTGTGGTCAACATTATGAACACTGTGTTAGGGATGGTGTTGTGCAGTAAACCTCCCTGAGCTGGAGACGTCTTCCTGGCCCTTTAGGTAGTCATCCGTGGTACCCATGACATGACAGGGTGGCATCCATGAGCATGGAGATCATTGGACAGGCATACACAGCACCCGTATGACCAATATTGGAACACATATCACCCTCCAGGGGTAGGGCCTATGCGTGGATGGCCGATACCAGCCTCCACAATGCTCACCTCCAGTATGCAGCATGCTATCCACCTTGCATACAGACATATGCCACACTATGCTGTTGGACATGTTACATGTCCATAGCCTGATCAGAAAGACATACATCATGGACAACCACCGACCTACGACTAGGATGGCCACATGCTGGACAGATCCCTGTGCCATACCTGTGACATACTCCTGCCATACCATGCAGCCCTGTCCACATAGCTGCACATATCATCCCTGTCATACATGGTGTGATGGCCGTATGGTAGATGTGCTATCAACTATCTGGATCAGTAATGTGTCACTGATGCCGCTAGCGGTGGCGTAATAGGTGTCGAATACAGCTAGTAAACCCAGCCCGTACATGCTATAGCCAACAACCTTACCTGCGAATGATGTCCGACTAGCCATTGTCCCATGTCTATCACATGTGCAACACAGGTGATCCATGGCAGGATGTTGAACAGCTGTACAGTGCAGTGTAGATGTCTATGGCAAAACAGATGCATGTACAGGTTTCCATGCGTACTTGGTGCATTGTCACTGCCCAAGTCCATTAAGGCTGTGTCTGTGCTGATATGTGACATATACACAGCATCAAGGTCAACAGCACTACCGTGGATATATCCAGGCATGTGCAGATAGGTAGGAACACCAGTGCAGGCAAACAGACATGGACACATGAAGACAGATGTCACATGCAGTAGGAACTTTAATGAGGTGACACACATATATGGCGATGATATCCAATGCATAATGGGTGTTACATGTGTGTGACACATACATGCCAGTCGTGTTAGTGTCATGTTGATTTGCAAAGATAACTGTGCAGATGTACTAGAAATGTATGTGCAGCAGTATCACTGTACATGTCTGTAAATGTGACCTGTCACCTTCATCATGTCTTACAGATAATGCCTCATAAACGCCTACCAGCATACAGCTGACAGGAGGATGATGCCCTAATCCCGTACCTCCATGAGAACTATGAGGTATTATTTAGCCATGTGCCACAGCACGCACAGCAGCAGGACGACCTGTGGCAGGATCTATGCAGGAGGATCAACGAAGTGGGTGGCCACAACTGCACCTACCAGCAGGTGCGCAGACACTGCACGGACTTGATATGTCATGCAAAACAGCATGCCACTGCAATCGCCAGGGAACAAGGTGGAACAGGTGTTGGGCCACCAACCCAGTCTCCACTCACACACGCAGAGGAGCTACTGGCCAGTCTGGGGACACCCTCAGAACAGCTCCCACAAACACTAGCTGCCATCGTGGAGGTGGGTGTCTCCCAACCAATGAGCCTGGAGTTGCCTGGTAAGTCAGTAGTGAACATAGGGCCAGTATATCCCATGTACATGCATGTGTCAGTGTACATCATGTAATGTAACAACATATGCAAGGTATGTGGACACACATGCTGCTTGCTACATTATGCTACCCTGTGTATGCACCATACCTCTGAACTGTACAGGTATTTGCAGGATGTTCAGATGTCTGCCTCACATTGTCGGTGTGTTCCCCTTAATATCTGTCCCTTTCTGGCAAATAGCTGAGGAATGGAGACATTAAATGATGACATACATTTGTGTTTATGACTGCACATTCTGTGTAAAAACCATGTGCATGCAAACCTATTAGTCTAGCAAATTTCTAAGTTTGTAAGAACAATATGTCACAGTTGTCCCTATTTGTCCCACATCATAGTAGGCTTTGTCCACATGTATTGAGAGGTATGGTATGCACACATGTGCTTACTATATGCTATTGTACAGGCAAATGTGTTAACTTGCACTGTGCACTCTGTGGCTGTCATACAGTCATGGATAATGTTCATACTGCTGTGTCACCCTATACAGGTACCTCTGGCATGCTGCACAGACAAGAGTCCATTGCAGGTGAGACTGTCATCAGTATCAGGCATGTCAAAGCATAGATCTATTTGCCATGTGGCCAGTGAATACATGGATATACAGGTCGCATCACCCATCATCCACACAGGCCACCCATGTGCAATATATACAAATGAAATGACACACAGACATGACACCACAGTATTTGTCATTGCTACATGTGTGTCCAGCTGTGCATACAATGGTGAAGGTGTTCTACAATGGAGGCATATGTACTATACAGCGGAACAAAATGTGTGGTACACAAAACAGTACCCACAGTGAGCAGTGATATGGGCAGACCACAGGCATCACCATTGTGTTATATGCCCCAGCAATGGGTTCACACATTGTGATGTTCCATCCGACATGTCTCAGACATGTAGCATTTTGGTTGCAATATTGTCACACTTTCCCATAACCCGTACCCCACATACCACACATACACCTGTTGTCTGCATAGCCCTGTGGATGGTGACATATCCAACATCTATGGGTGTATGTCATATGGGACAACACAGACATGTGTGATAGATGGCCATCACATACATGACCAACACATATGCACACATGGCCATGGGGGATGGCCGGAGACACGTAGCCACACAGTAGATGGGATGTGGATACACCCTGTCCCACTTTGTCCACACATGATCCAATTACAGCCGTACTAGACCGATTGTACTGGTGATGTGGTACGCTGCACATCTTAAATGCCTGTGCACAGCTAGTGGAGGTGTCAGTGATGTCTACCTCATAAGATGTGTTGAACATGATGTCTGTGTCATAGCATGACAGTAGTCACCTTTACAGATTCCACTGACAGTGACACCAGGCCACAGATACTGTACTTTTCCCTTGCTGCCATAGGACATCACTGTTAGCTGTGCAACTTGTGTGCGTGGTACAGCAATATCATGTGTGAAATGGTGACGTGACAGGTCCGCTATGTGTGGACATGGTTGCCAGGCAGCTAACACTCTGTAGTCATCGTGCAGGGGTGTCATCTGTATGTCCTCCAGTGACCTGTCACATGACACAGCATGGTTTGGTGTGGTGTGTATACACCTCAGCATCGTGGGTCAAAATCCACAGGTATGTCATGGGTATGCATGTAGTTCTGGATATGCAATGCGTACATATCATGCACTGTTTAGCAATATAGATGCCTCATGATGCCATGCAATGGCACAGTGACTGTATTTCACACTGTACAGCAATGTAGATGGCTCACAGTCCCCTATCATGCCCATGCACATTTGCTCAACATGCATTCTATCTGTAGGGCATATGGACAACACCGCAATGTGATACCCAGTATGACGCTGTACATGTGTCAGGGCACCATTGTGTCAGGCATGCATGCAAGTTAATGCACACGTCAGCAGATTACATGTCAGGGTCACATCAGCGATGTGTACTGTTATCCTGTTCTGGTCCACATGGTGTATCACAAGGATGCATGCATACTACCATGATCGTGTGAATTGCATGGATAATGATATGACACATGCCTGCTGTAGTGTGCATTCCAGGGGGTATGCTTACAAACACTAGTGATGTCTGAGCTGCATGCTGTCAGCTGTATCACAAGCATGCTGCATGCCATCTGTCATATCACATGCATGGTGTGTCAGTGTGTGTGTGTCAGTGTGTGTCAGTGTGTGTGTGTGTGTGTGTGTGTGTGTGTGTGTGTGTGTGTGTGTGTGTGTGTGTGTGTGTGTGTGTGTGTGTGTGTGTGTGTGTGTGTGTGTGTGTGTGTGTGTGTGTGTGTGTGTGTGTGTGTGCGTTTGTCTATTATAATTTAGAGTCTGTCTTTGCATTCACAGGTGATGTAGGTGCGTTACCCTCCTGCGGTCCATCTGATAGTGTCCCCACAGATGCTAGCAGTGATGAACATATGCATGAGGTACAGGCAGGGATGTCAGGGCTGAATCTGTGCCAGTGGTTGCCATCCCAGGTATGTCCCCTCTTCCCTGCACACAGTTCAGCTGCCAACACATGCAGCATCACCAGTGGCCATAAAGGAAGGACAGTCAGCATCTGTTAGCGTTGAACAAGAACGTGTGGTGGCTACAGAAGGTGTGTCTCCACACCATGGTGGCAGTGTACTGACTGCAGATGTGCCACACAGGCATGTGGCTGGTGATGCTCATAGGAGGACCTCTGGCAGACATGCACCTGCAGGACATAGCGCAGCAGCTGGAATCACCAGACGCATGTTCCAGACTGTAATGGCGGCACAGACACGGGCCGAATGGCAGAACAGAGAAGGGTAGAAGCTGCAGAGGGCTGCTATCCATACCCTAAACAACAACATCCAGGCATTGGTAGGTGCTCAACAGCAGATTGCTAATGTTCTGGACAGGCGATTGGGTGACATGGTCAGAATCCTTGACCGTGCCATGGCAATCCGTAAGCGTGAGCTGTCTGTGCTGGAACATCTGGCAGGGGTGAGGCATAGGCCACATGGATGTAGGCGAGCTACACCACCTAGTGCAGATCACCGTGAGCGTGCCACCTCACACGGCCGCTCCCATAGTGCTGGTAGCAGAAGTAGTGCAGCTGGTGCTGCGCTGTCCACACTACGACACAGCAGGCCACATGGACATGGCCCTGGATGTTACCGTCAGGGACACGGTTCCAGTGGCCATGTGTCGTCAGACAATAGCCATTCTGTACCTCCGCCTGGTAGTGCCCGTGCAACCCCTGGAAGGCACAGGACACGTGGCCGTGGCCGGTCACAATGAGCTGTACAACCTGGTCTGTACAATCTGGAGCTGTTGATAACACCCTTGTGTAGGCCTCACAAATGACAGAACTGTGTGCACACATACACGCACACAGCAAACACAACTGTAGGGCTCCACAACACCCACTTGTATATGGAACATACATGTCCAATCAAATCACCGGCCCTTACCCACACACATGATGTCATCCATTGGTGCAGCCTATGCCCTTGGCAAACAGTATCACCCTGTGCATATGATGAAGCCTGTTCCGCATCCCTGTCATCCACACCATCGGTGCAGGGAAATGCTCAAATGGTCTGATGCATAGGGTGAACAGAATAGTGAGAGATGTATGCATAGTGAGGGATGTGTATGTTGCATTGGTTGTGTGTGAATACTGAGAGATGTGTATGTGACATCGGTTGTGTACTGTCGACATGCACCAGTCATACCATGTAGTCTGGGTGAAGCATGCATTGTGATATGTTCACAGTATGTGTCTCGGTTACAACAGTAACAGCATGTTGGTAATGATGCCCTGGTTCCCTCCTATGGTGTACTGGCATGTGCCTACAGGTAGCAGTGTTTGCAGTCCCCCCTGTGTAACTGTGAAGTACTCACAGGCACATATGGCAATGTCAGCATGCTAAACGTACCCTCAACCTGACTGTTGGAAAGTCTAACATGACACAGATGTCCACACATATACTGCACCTGAAGCATGTGGTCAGTTGAACAGGCTACGGCGGACAGAGACATGACATACATACCAGGAAACATTACAGGTATGTTGACATGGTTCAGGGGTTGTACACAGCGGTCTGGCCAATGATGACGTTAGAGACCACTTGATAGCATGAGGCCACACTGTGTAGCAGTAATACCCTGTCACATTACAGGAACATGGCCGCATTCACGGGGTATACTACACTATAAAGCACACCCCATAGTGTTGAGGTGTTGATCCTTGCCTATGTGATCATCACCCTTGCAGTACTTTGCACCCACACGACGTGACACAGAGAAGGAACATGCACAGGTAGCCAGTATGGCTGGGACTGATGGCATCAACAGGGTAGTAGAATGCATCACTATGAGGGGTTAGTCACCATGAGGGGTTAGTTATCCTGTTTTCACTGTATGGTAGCATACACCCTCACACCAGCACCAGACATCCATACATACATACATACACACACACACTGTGGTGACCAGAAATGTGTATATGGATAGCCAATGTGTGTGATGCACCACACCTACCAACGTCATGCTTTCCACACTGAAGTATGTACAGATCTCTACAACGGTGTACAGGGCTGTGTACCAAATGGGACGTAATCCCCATCATATGTGGCATATGTGGTCACACAAGCGGACACACATGGCAGTGCTGCGAATGATACACCTGCCATATGATGAGACTTTGACAGACATGCAGCGGTATTGTCCGCATTATATGTACCAACGCTATGTCTGGCAATTGTGCTGCTATATGCACATGGGAGGATGTAAGTGTTACAGGTGTCATGTGACATACAGTTGGTAACACCTGACCGCTGTGTATGCAGTGAGCAGTGATATGGGCAGACCACAGGCATCACCATTGTGTTATATGCCCCAGCAATGGGTTCACACATTGTGATGTTCCATCCGACATGTCTCAGACATGTAGCATTTTGGTTGCAATATTGTCACACTTTCCCATAACCCGTACCCCACATACCACACATACACCTGTTGTCTGCATAGCCCTGTGGATGGTGACATATCCAACATCTATGGGTGTATGTCATATGGGACAACACAGACATGTGTGATAGATGGCCATCACATACATGACCAACACATATGCACACATGGCCATGGGGGATGGCCGGAGACACGTAGCCACACAGTAGATGGGATGTGGATACACCCTGTCCCACTTTGTCCACACATGGTCCAATTACAGCCGTACTAGACCGATTGTACTGGTGATGTGGTACGCTGCACATCTTAAATGCCTGTGCACAGCTAGTGGAGGTGTCAGTGACATCTACCTCATAAGATGTGTTGAACATGATGTCTGTGTCATAGCATGACAGTAGTCACCTTTACAGATTCCACTGACAGTGACACCAGGCCACAGATACTGTACTTTTCCCTTGCTGCCATAGGACATCACTGTTAGCTGTGCACCTTGTGTGCGTGGTACAGCAATAACATGTGTGAAATGGTGACGTGACAGGTCCGCTATGTGTGGACATGGTTGCCAGGCAGCTAACACTCTGTAGTCATCGTGCAGGGGTGTCATCTGTATGTCCTCCAGTGACCTGTCACATGACACAGCATGGTTTGGTGTGGTGTGTATACACCTCAGCATCGTGGGTCACAATCCACAGGTATGTCATGGGTATGCATGTAGTTCTGGATATGCAATGCATACATATCATGCACTGTTTAGCAATATAGATGCCTCATGATGCCATGCAATGGCACAGTGACTGTATTTCACACTGTACAGCAATGTAGATGGCTCACAGTCCCCTATCATGCCCATGCACATTTGCTCAACATGCATTCTATCTGTAGGGCATATGGACAACACCGCAATGTGATACCCAGTATGACGCTGTACATGTGTCAGGGCACCATTGTGTCAGGCATGCATGCAAGTTAATGCACACGTCAGCAGATTACATGTCAGGGTCACGTCAGCGATGTGTACTGTTATCCTGTTCTGGTCCACATGGTGTATCACAAGGATGCATGCATACTACCATGATCGTGTGAATTGCATGGATAATGATATGACACATGCCTGCTGTAGTGTGCATTCCAGGGGGTATGCTTACAAACACTAGTGATGTCTGAGCTGCATGCTGTCAGCTGTATCACAAGCATGCTGTATGCCATCTGTCATATCACATGCATGGTGTGTCAGTGTGTGTGTGTCAGTGTGTGTGTGTGTGTGTCAGTGTGTGTGTGTGTGTGTGTGTGTGTGTGTGTGTGTGTGTGTGTGTGTGTGTGTGTGTGTGTGTGTGTGTGTGTGTGTGTGTGTGTGTGTGTGTGTGTCTGTGTGTGTGTGTGTGTGTGTGTGTGTGTGTGTGTGTGTGTGTGTGTGTGTGTTTGTCTATTATAATTTAGAGTCTGTCTTTGCATTCACAGGTGATGTAGGTGCGTTACCCTCCTGCGGTCCATCTGATAGTGTCCCCACAGATGCTAGCAGTGATGAACATATGCATGAGGTACAGGCAGGGATGTCACGGCTGAATCTGTGCCAGTGGTTGCCATCCCAGGTATGTCCCCTCTTCCCTGCACACAGTTCAGCTGCCAACACATGCAGCATCACCAGTGGCCATAGAGGAAAGACAGTCAGCATCTGTTAGCATTGAACAAGAACATGTGGTGGCTACAGAAGGTGTGTCTCCACACCATGGTGGCAGTGTACTGACTGCAGATGTGCCACACAGGCATGTGGCTGGTGCTGCTCATAGGAGGACCTCTGGCAGACATGCACCTGCAGGACATAGCGCAGCAGCTGGAATCACCAGACGCATGTTCCAGACTGTAATGGCGGCACAGGCACGGGCCAAATGGCAGAACAGAGAAGGGTAGAAGCTGCAGAGGGCTGCTATCCGTACCCTAAACAACAACATACAGGCATTGGTAGGTGCTCAACAGCAGATTGCTGATGTTCTGGACAGGCGATTGGGTGACATGGTCAGAATCCTTGACCGTGCCATGGCAATCCGTAAGCGTGAGCTGTCTGTGCTGGAACATCTGGCAGGGGTGTGGCATAGGCCACATGGACGTAGGCGAGCTACACCACCTAGTGCAGATCACCGTGAGCATGCCACCTCACACGGCCGCTCACATAGTGCTGGTAGCAGAAGTAGTGCAGCTGGTGCTGCGCTGTCCACACTAGGACACAGCAGGCCACATGGACATGGCCCTGGATGTTACCGTCAGGGACACGGTTCCAGTGGCCATGTGTCGTCAGACAATAGCCATTCTGTACCTCCGCCTGGTAGTGCCCGTGCAACCCCTGGAAGGCACAGGACACGTGGCCGTGGCCGGTCACAATGAGCTGTACAACCTGGTCTGTACAATCTGGAGCTGTTGATAACACCCTTGTGTAGGCCTCACAAATGACAGAACTGTGTGCACACATACACGCACACAGCAAACACAACTGTAGGGCTCCACAACACCCACTTGTATATGGAACAGACATGTCCAATCAAATCACCGGCCCTTACCCACACACATGTCATCCATTGGTGCAGCCTATGCCCTTGGCAAACAGTATCACCCTGTGCATATGATGAAGCCTGTTCCGCATCCCTGTCATCCACACCATCGGTGCAGGGAAATGCTCAAATGGTCTGATGCATAGGGTGAACAGAATAGTGAGAGATGTATGCATAGTGAGGGATGTGTATGTTGCATTGGTTGTGTGTGAATACTGAGAGATGTGTATGTGACATCGGTTGTGTACTGTCGACATGCACCAGTCATACCATGTAGTCTGGGTGAAGCATGCATTGTGATATGTTCACAGTATGTGTCTCGGTTACAACAGTAACAGCATGTTGGTAATGATGCCCTGGTTCCCTCCTATGGTGTACTGGCATGTGCCTACAGGTAGCAGTGTTTGCAGTCCCCCCTGTGTAACTGTGGAGTACTCACAGGCACATATGGCAATGTCAGCATGCTAAACGTACCCTCAACCTGATGTTGGAAAGTCTAACATGACACAGATGTCCACAAATATACTGCACCTGAAGCATGTGGTCAGTTGAACAGGCTACGGCGGACAGAGACATGACATACATACCAGGAAACATTACAGGTATGTTGACATGGTTCAGGGGTTGTACACAGCGGTCTGGCCAATGATGACGTTAGAGACCACTTGATAGCATGAGGCCACACTGTGTAGCAGTAATACCCTGTCACAATACAGGAACATGGCCGCATTCACGGGGTATACTACACTATAAAGCACACCCCATAGTGTTGAGGTGTTGATCCTTGCCTATGTGGTCATCACCCTTGCAGTACTTTGCACCCACACGACGTGACACAGAGAAGGAACATGCACAGGTAGCCAGTATGGCTGGGACTGATGGCATCAACAGGGTAGTAGACTGCATCACTATGAGGGGTTAGTCACCATGAGGGGTTAGTTATCCTGTTTTCACTGTATGGTAGCATACACCCTCACACCAGCACCAGACAGCCATACATACATACATACACATACACACTGTGGTGACCAGAAATGTGTATACAGATAGCCGATGTGTGTGATGCACCACACCTACCAACGTCATGCTTTCCACACTGCAGTATGTACAGATCTCTACAACGGTGTACAGGGCTGTGTACCAAATGGGACGTAATCCCCATCATATGTGGCATATGTGGTCACACAAGCGGACACACATGGCAGTGCTGTGAATGATACACCTGCCATATAATGAGACTTTGACAGACATGCAGCGGTATTGTCCGCATTATATGTACCAACGCTATGTCTGGCAATTGTGCTGCTATATGCACATGGGAGGATGTAAGTGTTACAGGTGTCATGTGACATACAGTTGGTAACACCTGACCGCTGTGTATGCGTTATGTCATCACCATCAAGTAACAGTGACAGCGTACTGTTTGCACATGGCATGGTAGGATGGCATGTGACACACCTGTGAGCCATCCCCGGCACACATACATCCACACAGGTGGATCACCACTTTATGTACACACATCCCTCCATACGTGATGTACAATCAACCATACTGTCTGTATGTCACCATATACAGGTGTCAATGATGGGGCTGCATTGCGACTGCATGTCGTAGTTAGGCGCAGCTATGTTACGGACAACGACCACCACACATGCATGGTTGCTGCATGCACAGTACAGATTGTACATGTGTGTGGGTCCTACATGTGTCTCCTGTAGCCATGTTTGTATGCATTGCTATTGGTGGGCATGTGTATTGACATACATAACACATGGACTGTGGTATAATATCACGGGCATCATGGGCGACTAGTACAGGGGAATGTGTCCTCGGTCAACATTGCTACCTCCTGTACTGTGTGCATTCCACAGACATGGACCCACCTTCCATTTGCATGCGTATGATTGCTTAGGCCACTGTTCTGCATGGGGGACAGCAAAGGCTATGCTATGTACATATGTGTTGTGTCTGTGGTCCATGCACACATCCACTGCAATAACATGTATGACATATCCAAACATGTATGTTCGTTGGTGTACAGCAATACTCATCTGTCACAGCTGTGTAAGACCCGGGGCCCCTGGTATGTCTTGAGCAGACCTGGTCATGTATAGTGGTATCATTGCAATGCATAACATCTGTTGGAACCCTGTCGGTACATGTGTACTCTGCACAGTTGCTGTAGACCTCTGTACAGTCCACTGGTCATGTGTCATATGGTGTTGTGTTAATGTATGGCTGTGTATTGCTGCACCAATGACATGGTGATGTCTTGAGGGCTACAGTGTGGACTGCGGTGTGTACGTCTGTGATCTGCACCTGTGACAGCTGTGATGGCAGCTGCATGTGTGTGACCGCCCTGTGCACGGGGACAGTTATACCTTACTGTGCCCTTCCGTGTTTAGTGTCCGTCTGCATGCAAGATGGCCCACCCTGTGCATGGGGACAGTTATACCTTACTGTGCCCTTCCGTGTTTAGACTCCATCTGCATGCAAGATGGCTCTTTGCAACTGCTAAGTGTGTGAGCATGCCCAGTATGCTGTTGTGTAGATGGACACACAGGTCAGTCCAAACTGAGCCCTTGTGTATTGAGACTCTGTCTGTATGCAAGACGGCCCTTTGCAACTGTTAAGTGTGTGAGCATGCCCAGTACGCTGTTGTGTAGATAGACACACAGGACAGTCCAAACTGAGCCCTTGCGTGTTGAGACTCCGTCTGCATGCAAGATGGCCCTTTGCAACTGCTAAGTGTGCGAGCATGCCCAGTATGCTGTTGTGTAGATCGACACACAGTACAGTCCGAACGGACGTGTATTACTAAGCGTGTGGCCATGGCCAGTGACACCTTGTGTCGGTAATGTCCCTCTGTGCATGGGCATGGCCGTTGACATCCTGTATAGCCATGGTATTCATCCAGGCAACAGATGTCCATTTTCAACGTCACAATGGATGCCTACCGAGTACACACTGGTCGACTACCTTGAAGGGTGTACTGTCTGTGGCGCATCCCGTGTCTATGTATTGTTGTTCTAGTGCTCTGTAAATCTTTAGTTGCCCCGATCACACCACTGCCATGTGTTTGTCTACGTCTACTGTGGGACAGTAATATGTCTGTATGCTTTCAGACTGATTACACTCTATACAATCCCTGTCGGCGTCCTTGTCTTTGCGGATGATGACACATGCCTAGAAGTATGCCTCTGGGACTGCTGTGTTTAGTAATCTCAGTAGCGCATTCTGTAAATGTGTCATGCTGTAGTGTGATAGGGTAATTAGGTGTATGTTCGACTCCCAGCCCTGCCAAGAGTGTGTGTGTGTGTGTGTGTGTGTGCGTGCGTGCATGCTCCCGTCCGCGCTGGGGACTCAGTCATGCTTTTAGATGCCTTACACCACAGATATTTCCTACCGGCGTCTTTGCCTTTGCAGATGATGACACGCACGTAGAAGTATGCCTCTGGGACTGCTGTGTTTAGTAGTCTCGGTAGCGCATTCCGTAAATGCGTCATGCTGTAGTGTGATAGGGTAGTTAGGTGTATGTTCGACTCCCAGCCCTGCCAAGAGTGTGTGTGTGTGTGTGTGTGTGTGTGTGTGTGTGTGTGTGTGTGTGTGTGTGCACGCATGCTCCCATCCACCTGGGGACTTGGTCATGCTTTTAGACACCTCACACCACAGATATTTCCTACCGGCGTCTTTGCCTTTGCGGATGATGACACGTGCCTAGAAGTATGCCTCTGGGACTGCTGTGTTTAGTAATCTTGGTAGCGCGTTCTTTAAATGTGTCCTGCTGTAGTGTGATAGGGTAATTAGGTGTATGTTCGACTCCCAGCCTTGCCAAGTGTGTGTGTGTGTGTGTGTGTGTGTGTGTGTGTGCGCATGCTCCCGTCCGCCTGGGGACTCAGTCATGCTTTTAGACACCTCACACCACAGATATTTCTTACCAGTGTCTTTGCCTTTGTGGATGATGACATGCACCTAGAAGTATGCCTCTGGGACTGCTGCATTTAGTAATCTCAGTAGTGCATTCTGTAAATGCGTCATGCTGTAGTGTGATAGGGTTATTAGGTATATTTTCGACTCCCAGCCCTGCCAAGTGTGTGTGTGTGTGTGTGTTTCCAGCTGCATGACAACAGTACATTGCTTTTACAGTATTCACTCTCCGTAACATCCGTGCAGCATCTTTGCCTTTGATGCTGCTGTCTGCAGGCTTGACGTATGCCTGTGTGAATGCTGTGATCTACTAATCACAGTAGTGTGTTCTGCAACTGCATAATGCTGTTGTGTGGTACAGTGGTTACGTTTGTGTTCTGCTCCCAACCCTGCCACATGTGTTTTGTGTGTGTGTGTGTGTGTGTGTGTGTGTGTGTGTGTGTGTGTGTGTGTGTGTGTGTGTGTGTGTGCGTGAATCTATCTACATATATATACATATGTATGTATATAGCTATATATATGTATATATATATATATATAGCTATGGCTCTGTGATAGTGCACATACTGTATGCTGTAGTGATCGTGGGTTATACTTGTGTAGTGACTAGTTATTGGGTTGCTGGGTATTAGAAGGGGCATTGGATACAATGTTAGTACAGCACCTTTGAATGGTCGTATGCACATCTTGGCAAGAGTCAGCAGTGGTTATTACTTTGGAGGGTGAGTATGGCTCATATCCGTATGTAGTAACTGACAATTCTATGCAACTCAGGTTAACATTACTGACTCACGTTTATCCACCGGTTGTGGTACAGATCCCAGGACTGTATGTGTATACATTGACAGGTGCAGGACTGGGTTAGTGTTGGATGCATGGAGGGGTGTCCATGGCCAGTAATGGCGATTTCTACAGCCTGGCAGGTATGGTCTGTGACTGTCCCACAACCTCCTGTATATGGCTGACACATGCTGTACCTGTGTATGCGCAGACACACACACTTACCACAAACAGCTAGGGCTATCAGATACACAAACCCATTGCATCACCATTGGGCCATGCAATAACCGTAGTCCCTCACACACACACACCTACATGTAAATTGGATGGCTCAATGACAGCTCTGGAAATGTAACACCACACCCTGTGCATATGATGTCACCTGTGCCACCACCTGTGATGTGTAACATTGATGCAGGATCAGACTAACCTGGTGCTGATGCACAAGGTGGCTTTATTCCACTGTATTGATGTTAGAAGGCTGTTAACACAAAGTGTGATACTTCCATGTGTATATCAGCAGGCATGATGCATTGCAGCTATGACCATCACTGTAGCATAGTTTACAGCGCTGTTAATTCTGAATATGTATTCTCCATCCGTGTGCCATTTCACTGATGTGTGTAGTATTGGCAGCATGTGTGTCTGAGTGTGCAGTACGTGTGTCATGTGTGTAGTACACATGTATACATGCTTACAAACACGTACACTGGCATACATGACATTACACGGGCTTCACCATTCGTACACTAGCTTACTCGTTCTTCAACACATGCACACGGGCTGACACGCATGCACATATGCTTACTCAGGCTTACTGGCGCATACAGGCACGGACACACTGTGGGCAGGTTTGCAGGTAACATTGGTGGTATCCATGGTGTACACCATCAGTCTCCGGACTTTCCCTAGGATAGCTCATAACACACCTCTTCCACTGAGTACTGACAGCAAACATGTGACACTGCTCCGGTAAGATTACAGTATTTTATACATACACACTCATGTTGTCACCTATCTTCTACTCTAATAGTCCCCTTATCCTACACTACACTGTAGAGACCTGACCCATATGGCATGACATGTTGTGATTCACTATCCTCAGCATCACTTGCATCAGATTGCCTACAAATGCCTCGTTACATCCTTGACAGAGTGCTTCCACACATAACAAGCAGTACACAGTAGCCATGTTGTCTCCAGCTTGCCATTCATCTGCATGGCATACTAACATCTAACTAAACCTACATTTTGTATGTATATTATACATATTCAACTTGTTTTGAAGCACAGCGGGTTCTCGTGGTGCTGCGCTACGCTTCCACACCAGAGATCGGGGGAGGACAACTACAGTTTTATTGATATCCAATGGACAATAATGCCACTGGCCTTAGATTTGGACATTGGCATGCTTCTTCGACTGTATTCATACTGTATTTGCAGCTGTCATTGCTCCGTTTGGCAACATGCAGAACGTTAGTCGCCTAACATCCGGGTACATTTCTGCACATAACTCTGCTCTTGCACGGACAGCTTACTGTTTCATGTATCGCATATTTACATCATTTGCATAGCTTTCACATACAAATGGGGTATGTTGCAAATCCCAACATTGTCCGTACAACGTTCATGTTACGGGTGGTCTTACATGCCCCTACAGGTGTTTGCTGAATAGCCTGGCAGTCATCTTTCCTTGCTGTACTCTCACTCTACTCGTACACGCCGGAGGCTTTGTGTATCATGGCCTAGGCTTTGCTATGTGCTATGCCTATTTGTGGTGTATGCATGGCTGTGGGTATGTCCCACTGTCATCATTGGTAAAGGTGACAGCCCTATAGGTACTTCATGTAGACTGCTGTGTCATTTGACATGTCAGCACATACCTGCGGCCAATAATGAACTTCCTACTGCAGCGCTTGTCATACCTTCTGAGTTATCTTGCAGTCGATAATGCTGTTTCCTCAGACATGTATCTGTTTCTGATCATACCTCTCAACCTCCTAGAGCATAAAATCTGGACAAAGCCTAAAATGATGGGGGGACAAATAGGGGCAAATTTTAAATATTGCTCTTACAAACATAGATAGTTGACAGAATAATAGGTTTTGCATTAGTATGACTTTTCTGAAGGATTTGGAGTCTTAAACTCAAATGTTTGTCATTATTTAATGACTTCAGTTCTTAGGTATTTGCCAGAAAGGTACAGATTGTAAGAGGAACACACCAAAGGCAAAAATCTGCATATTCTGTGAAAAGCTGTACAGTTGCGAGGTATGTTTCTGATACAGGATATCAAGTTTCTTACACCAATACACACAATATTTGGTGGCATCACAGGCCAGATGCCATTACATTCCTATTGCAGGACACACCCACCTAGAGGGTTGTATTCCTCACAAAGGCCAACAGGTGCTTATCCACACTACTTATTCTATCATGTACCTTATGTGTACGCCGGTATTTGCACTTTCCGTCAGTGGCAGAGCTCACGTATGAGTATGGCGGACTGGACACTGTATCGGTGACACTGCATGACACCCTGAGGGACACATTTCTTTTGGGTCTATTAACCTTCCACATTTCACAGGGCATACGTTGTCATTCACATTTTCCGAAGTACATGCTTATGACTTGTACATGTTTTGTCATTTGTCCTGACGTCTTTCTTCTCACCTGTCCACCTAGTATCACTAGTTCTGTACATTTATTTAGGATGGGTTACCTTCATACCTCTCACCTGTACACATTATGGGTAAATGCCCTGAGGTTTGACCTATGATTTTGTTACATTTGTCATAATAATGTGCCTTTCTGGTAAATTACTGGCAAGGCATGATGGACTGTGAGGTTAGATAATAATGACTGACATTTCTATTTCATGATTACTAACCCTCATAACATTCATACTCCTGACTACGCCATTATTCTATCAACGTTCTCACTTTGTCAGGGGTATATTTAATATAGTTCCTATTTGTATTTCATGTACTATGCCTTAGTCCAGCTGTCTTATTCTGAAAGTTTGGAAGGTATGGCTGCCATCTTGGTCGTACGCATGTCCATCCATGATAATTGCCTACATGACACTGATATAGGTCCCTACGTCTTCCCCCAATGGTTTACACAATATGCAGTAGACGGGTTGAACCTTTTTGGGGAATGTAGGCGTGTGCTATACCCACATAGGTATATTGATCACTCCCATGGGGCGGACCTAATAAATCTGTGCCAGCCAAAACCTAAGCCCATTTCTGCATACCCATGGTTCCCATACCTGACACCCCTCCACAGTACCCATTAGACATGTTTAATGTGAGCGATAATAAAGTGTGAAGACACTTCTAAGCACTCCCCACTCTCTGGATATCAGGTTGTACGTCATACATTCTATCGACCCATGTGTTATTACCCTTGCACCTGCTACTGTTGCATGTACAGCTATATCGTAGTTGCAGCTGTGACCTCCTTTGCATCGATGATGGTTCGCACTTCGTATGGAATCAATTTTTGGGGTCCTGCAAAGGACTCCTATATTCATGTTTAAAGTGTAGAACTTGCAGGCCTGTCACATTGGTACTTTCCGGGCAATGGTTTGGAAAGCAGCAGTGTATTCACCTTTCATGCATGTCTCTCTGTCTATCCATAATAGCTATACCGTGACCTATTTATGTACATGTGTTATATCTACAGGGACATATGTTTGTTGTGTATATATCTATTGATGTATCATGTGTGTATAGATATATATATATATGTACATATATACATATGTCCATATATGTCTGTACATTCCTCATTTCATGATTAGCTTTGGTTTAAGTCTGTGGATATATGTGTATACACAGGTATATATATCCATATCATACCTTTTAACTGTACAGATTTACGCTGACTGTACAGCTGTTTCCTCTTATCTTTTGTCCGTTTTTCATAACCTTGTGTCTATCTGGCAATTTAGTGGTATATCATTAAAGACTGACGTTGGACAATAATGACAAGCATTTCAGGTTACGACTTCATACCCTTCAGAGAATCCATGCTAGTGACACACCTGTTATTCTATCCACTTGCTATGTTTGTTAGGGCAATATCTGGGGATTGTCCCTATTTGTACCAGTTGTTTTCATGGCTTTGTCCGGTTTTGTACTTTACAGGGTTAACAGGTATGAGCCATGTATATATAACGTGGAGAAAACAGCATTCATTTGCTATGCTGTGAGCGGATTACACACGCACAGGCGCACTTGCGTTTATGTGGCCTTTCATAATTCTGACCGTAACAGTTACATATCTGTATTCCGGTTTATGGACTGATGCGAAACACACGTTCACCTTTACATATTTAAATGTGTGTACAGCACGAACGCATTCATTACACTTTAAAGTTATATGTGCAGTGGTCGTAGGTCAACTGGGACTGCATTCACGTTGGCCGGATGCCAGAACCACTATTCTATTGCTGTTCTGCCTCATTGATATGCATACCCATAGTACTTAGCTACATCAACATATGCCTCACCGCTTTACTTACAACACAGGCATCCATTCTCCTGCTGGGAAAAACGCGGTACTACATATTACACATTCCCTATTGCCTACTGCTGTGGACCCCAGCTGCATTGTTAATCACTACAAGGATAGGCAGAGCACCAAGGCATATAGTCCTGGCACATACCGGTCTTTGATTGTTAGGGTGTTCATGTAGTGATCTGGGTTTAGGCTTGTCCACCTGGTGAACGGACATCATGTCGTCATACCCATTCTACTATTTATACAGGTTAGTTATCCCATGAGCGATATCCCAAAAATTGGTCATGACCAAAACAAGGCGGATACCGAAGATTTTTGTGGCTTTATGAAAATGTGCAGGGGGTTTTACATGCAGGGGATACATGGTTTGCAATCCTGACACTGCCTAGGGTGACAATACCTACTACATATGCGTAGGGGTCACTATGTGTAGCTGTGTCTGCAATGAACCAGTACGTCAAGTACGGCTGGATTTGGTGGACGTTCTGGTACGGGGGCGGGTTGTGTGATGTGTAGGGTATGCTGGGTAGGCCATTATGCATCCAGGTGTGTTGCATTTGTAATGGCCAGTTCCGTCAGGACCAATCTGTAGGTATGTGACGGTGACATATCTATACATTTGTATTGCACATTTCCATATTCATATGTTTGTGGGATTGTGTTCTACACTATGGCCTGTCTGCTTGTCTTGCAGCTGTTTCTACATGTGTTTGTGTTTCTTTCCACTTCACCTGCTGCCCCCTCATACACCTCCGGTTTACCTTTTCTGCATACGACACAGTATCGCCTTTGAGGATTTTACCATTACCCATCCACCCCTTGCACGTGAATTCCTCACACCCCATAGATCACTACTTTGGTTGTTGGCCCATGACATGGCCAGAGTAATACATTGACTACCCTACATGTGTCAGGTACCTTTATGGTTGTGTGGACTACCCTGCCATGTGTGACATTTGTGGTGAACACAGCACATTTTACAGGCTGACACATACCCACGGTCAGTGTGGCAGATAGAACGTACAATTCTTGCCTATATCTAAGCTTATTCTTGTAGCATTTTGGTGGCTTATTCTGTTTCTTATGACATTTATGTAATATATTTACAGAGAATAACTGTTTAATGCAACTATTACATGACGTCTAAGGTATAATTATGTCCTATAATCTCTGGACATTTGCCATTTTTACAAGTTTGTGTCAGGACACATCTGCCCACAGAGGGACTGTCGCTCACAAAATGGGACAGGTGGTAATCTTAGTCAACGGTACGGATCATACTGTTCTTTTCAGCCTACATGTGTCCTTATTGTTGTAGCTGTTTATATGCTCCTTCTGTTTTGTTTACATGCGTATTCTATTTCCTATCACATTTGGTATGTGAAATATGGACATACCTTTTGTATGTGACTATTACATGCCTTGTGGGCTATGATTCGAACATACGGTCACTACATATATCTACATTTCTCCTCGTGTATTTGGTTATGGACACATCTGCCCATCTATGTACCCTCCCTCACATTATGGGTCAGCTGGTGACCCTCTCCATTGGGCTGGACGTACCTACTGGCGGCGTGCTAACACATGATACATTTCACTTCCACATGGCATAGCTATCAACACTACGTTGGACTACGGGCACATGGTTTTCATGTCATTTGTTCAAGGGTAGGGACCCGCTATTCCCTACCATGCATTTCTGTTTGCTTCTTCATTTTCTGTTCGCAGGGACTATCTTGCATGCTTTGCATACGTTTCAGTATCCACGGACACTGATAGGTGCGATTACTATCGCAGGCAGAATATAATATTCAGCAGTTTAGGTTGCTCATCGACAGCTGACATTGACACGCCTCCGTGCACAACTTCGATACGTCCCATGCACTCGAGCATGTTTCCTATGCACGTGGCTGTGGTGGCTGCACGCCTTCATTAATATGCATATGGCGCGACTACTCCATATATATGCCATACGGTCAGTGCAAGCCTTACGCCGGCCTTGCGCCGAGCTTCATGAATCCCGGCCTTGGTTTACCTGTCTAAGGCTTTGGACTTCTGTAACTTGCATTGTTTCTCCCAATATATTTAAAGGATTGGGTACGTGGTAAAATAAGTGCAAAATAACATTTTAACCATGCTGTGGATGTGAGATATATATTATTTTCTCTATTTTATATATGTATTTGGATTTTTTAACTATGAGCATGATTTTATCTTCTTTCTTATGACATCTTTTCATTTTTATGACACATTAGCTTGCATGTCAATGTTTGTTATTGTAATCAAGTATGTTTTTATTAGAGAAATGAATTTGTAGTTCTACAAATTTGTTAATTTGTTAGTTGCTTAATGAGTTCTGTTTAGAGTTTTTATGCACTGCTATTATTTTGTATTACACGTATTTTGGAATACAAGCCTCGTCTTCTCTGCCTGCCCCTACCATACTTGACTATTTGGTGTTCTTTGTTGGCTTTGCTAATTGCATGGTGTTTCTTTGATTTTTGGTGTTTTATTTATTTATTTACTTGCTTACGTATTTTATTATATATTTATTTGGGGGGGCATTGCTTGGTTTACCTGTCTGAGGCTTTGGACTTCTGTAACTTGCATTGTTTCTCCCAATATATTTAAAGGATTGGGTACATGGTAAAATAAGTGCAAAATAACATTTTAACCATGCTGTGGATGTGAGATCCCTCTCCATCTGTTAGAAAATGTTCCACAGTTTGCTCATTTGCTCAACCTTATAAAGATACTATAGTGTTCTATATATTGAAGATGAAAAGTAGACAATGGCTGCATTTTCCTTAATTCATTTGCTTATTGGTACAATGGATGTAATGGTAATGCCATACCATACTAAACTGTCTAAAATAAAGATGCTCAGCTTATGAATTGAAGGATATGTAATGTTATATGTCTTAGTCATTATAACCGCAAATTCTTAGTCTTCTGCTAGGACTTTTTCATTGACAATTGTGTTACTATTCAGAAAGTTATGACTGCATCCTTTGAAATCCCACTTGTCTAAGAAATATATCACAGAATGGGTTATTATGACCAGGTTTTCCACTTTGAGTACTAGCCATGCCTCTCATTGTCCCTGTTTTTTGCATAATGTCTTGTAACTCATAATATATATTTTTTTTATTTTATGGTACATCAGTCATAATTACGGTCAGCCAGTAATTAAATGTTTTAATCTTCTTATTATTCAAAAATGCATATTGATGCAAAAACGTATTTTATTAACCTTTTAAATGAATTAGAGTAATATTTAAAAGTGGTACCAATTTTCCCCCTCCTCATTATTCTTGGTTTTCTCTAGAAATCTTGACTAGAAAAGTTGAGAGGTATGGTGCTACCCCCCCCAAATATCCAGATCTAAATGATTTCTACTGGTGTTATTTCAGTAAACTGGAAATATGGTACTAGGTAGTTAACATTGTTATACTTACTTGGGACATATTTTTTTATTTCATTGCTCTTTTCCATGGAGGGGGTGGAAATTGATGGTTCTGTGTTAAAAGATCAATGTTTGAAATAGTTGAAGACTGCAATACAATGGGGGTCAGTAAATTTGTCCTTTTCCCCACTGTAGTACAATTTCAGTGCTGGCATAAATATGCAGTGTATATATATATATATATATATATATATATATGTATATATATATATATATATATATGGATCCCCTACAGTTTACCGAAATGCCACAACGCTGAAACACAAATCACCGACACCAAAGGACCGACAACACAGATGACCGACAAGGTGAGAACCCGACGGACTCGGTAAGTGTGCGATAGAGTGAGGGGTTTAGTGTTAGGAGCGGACAGGTAAGTGTGCGATAGTGAGGGACTGTAATTTTAGGGTGGGTTAAGTGAGTTAGGGTTAGGGTAGGATAGTGACGGAATATATGTTTAAGGGTGGGTTATGTAGCGTGTGTGTGTGATAGTAGGTTTGTGTTGGACTTGGGGTTTAGGGGGTTAGGTTAGGTTGTTGGTTAGGTAGGGTTAGTAAGTGCCGTTGTGTCGGACCTTAGGGGGTAGGTGGAGTTCACGTGAGTTAGTGCATGTATGGTTGTGTGTATTGTCGGTATTTTGTGTTGTCGGTCTTTTGGTGTCTGTGATTTGTGTTTCGTTGTATGCCGCCGTAAACTGTATATATATATATATATATATATATATATATATATATATGTATATATCTACTTCAAATCATCGAAGTTGCAGAACATCAAACTACATATGGTCGAATACCAGATGATCGAATTTGTGCAACATTGAACAATCTGAATGGAGATTGCCTTACAGCACTGAAAGGGAAACTTACCATTTTCCTTTCTGTACTGTGATCTCAGAGCTGGAATATTTAAGTAGTGTGGGGGGGGGTCAAGGCCCCTGGAAAAACTTAAAAGTATGTGGCTCGATGTTCTGTAACTTTGATGATTTGAAGTAGACCCACATATATATATATATATATATATATATATATATATATATATATATATATATATATATATATGTGTGTGTGTGTGTGTGTGTGTGTGTGTGTGTGTGCGTGTGTGTGTGTGTCTATGTAAAATCAGCAGGGGGTGTAGGAGTGCAAAGGGGTTTGCCCCCACTACAGTGCTGTTTTTCAATTTTTACATATGTTTGACTTTTTTCTATAGTTTATTTTTTATGGTGCTAAAGTGATTTTTTTGTTTCTCAAATGCCCTATGTGTCCCTCCAGTTAACCACTGTGCCCCTATTGTACCCCTGCAAGAAAAGGAGCCTGAGACCATTGTTGTGCGCAATAAATAGTTCATGGCAATGAGTGCTTGGATAATTTGCTTGCTAATGAATGTAAGCATATAAAGGTATTAAGAATGTATACAGAAATGATCAAACAATGCATTTCTCAATACCCTCTTTGATGGTCATTTACTTGATACATTAACAACCACCTCAACCTTCTTTCTGCTAAGGTGTGGTAACTAAGTGAGTTCAGACATCCTGTACTTGCATTCAGTATTTTGAAAAAATGCATGTCTTATAAAATGATCTAATTAAAAATATTTTGTGGCCTGTATAAGCCAAAACCTTTTTTTTTCTGGAAATTGACTGCAGTACAACTAATTACTAAACTAAAACCACAGTACATGAAATTATGTGGCAGTGCAAATATGTTTGTTTCTGTTTATGCACAAATATATATGCATATATATATATATATATATATATATATATATATATATATATATATATATATATATGAAACATTTTTAAGTATTTGAGTACTTCAGCAGATTTATACTTTTAAAGATGTATTTTACATTTTTATATTGCTATACTTACATCTGTCTTTCTCTCATTCATATACATTTATATTTATACACAAAAGCATGTCAGCACATAAACATGCCACATTTGTATATTGATGCATTTCTGTTTACAGATATGTTTCTGCCTATTCATATGTTTGAATTACATATCAATATACATTTGCACTTATACATACATTTCTTCTTGCATTTACCTGCATTTATACAATATCTGTATAGCATTTTTTCTAACTTATTTTTCATAAGAATTAAGCAATTGTAAAACTGCTTACTGCAGAAATCTACCCTTCTCTCTGTCACCTGGTCTACCCACTCAGCCAGCTGGTCAGGCCTATGCATTTGTTGGTCATTGCACCTGTGGCAGACTGGGTCCCAGAGCAGGTGGTCCCTGTCAGGGATGACAGGTGGTCACCCAACATTTGACAGATATCAGTTATTCCACTCCATGCCACATACTGATGATTCAGTTTTCTCCAGGTATGAATCCCTTAGGAAGTAGACCATAATTTCACTCTTCATGACATACCAGCTTGGAGCTCATACCTTTACAGTTGCTGCCATCTTTTGAAATGTCAGTACCAGAAAGATGGGTGCAAGTGTAGGGATGTGGTTCTCAAGATTGGAACCATACCTGCTAGGCTGTGACATCACCACAACCAAACCCAGCTACCATAGAGCGGCATTAAACACCAAACTGATATTATTTGCAAGTCTGGTTTTAGTATACTGCTTTGTCATAATGATATTTGTTAAAATATATGTTCACATTTCCTTGCCGTGATACTAAAATTCAGTTATGAAATCATTACTTTTAAGTTACTTAAATGTACTTCTGCATCTGTCCTATAATGCGATCTTTATTTTAGCAATAAACCCAAAGGTCATGCATTAATAATTTTCTTAAGCATGTCATTTTCAGTGTTACATCAATAAATCTTTTTTATGTTTTTGTTTTTACTTTATTTTGTAATTAAATCATCTTTTTGATGTCAGTTCATGTCATATTAACTGTTGTGTGATTTGAGATGATGAGGTGTGTAACATTATGTAGGAAGGGAATGGATTAAGCATCACAATTATGCAAGTGCAACTGTAGTTGACTCCGTTTTCTCTATTCTTTGTAGATGGACATTTAAGTTACATTTGTCTTTTTTGCTCATTCTTGAGGGCAGCTTGACTCTGCATGGCTGTGCGCAGCTTGTCTACAGTTAGCCAGGGCCTACTTATTTATATGCATTTGTTGACTTAGTTTCCCATATACTACTGTGATTCATAGAGATAAGTGTAACTAAGCCTAATTTACATACAACATACATAGAACATTCTGAATTTATGTGAATAATTATAAGACTGTCATATTAAGATGAAATTGCTTGAGACTGGTGAAAATGGTTTAGGATAGCACAACATCTATCAAGTGGGATAAATATAATAATAATGAATGAAATTGCTGGGAAACAGTTCATATTGATTTTCGAGAATGATGATTAGTAGGAGAACTGTATTTCATTGATCTGATGGTCAGATGTAAATGATTCATGTTAGTACTGATATTTATGAATGGGAATTCATGACAGCAGGACTAGAAATGTATGGTGAATTAGTCATAAACATCTAAATGGTGAGTTAATTTATGAAAAGGTGAATATGAGACAGCATTATTCAGCTGTTGTCACTTTAAAGCAGTTAGTATGTAAAGGTGCAGATGCTGGATATTTGAAACATGAAAAAATTATTTATCTTGTGTGATAAAAATAAAAGGAAATTGACTGAATTTACTGCAATCCAAAATTTCTAAATATGATGGGAATCAACCAGATATACCACTTGAAGCTGCTTGTGGGATCTATTTATGAAATGTGACTAAGTTTGCTTGTAATTACTTGTAGCCATTTATTAGCCATTTATTTTCTTTTATAAAATACTGATGATTTTCTAATGAAAGTTAAGGTATATAAGGTGGATGCATGGTGTGTTTTGGATGACTCTGGATGTAAAAAGTTTAAATACTAACATTAGACATCATAGTGGTTGACAGGCAATGAAAACATATTTACCAGTTAATATAGCTACTGCCTTTATATGGGAGTTAGCAAAGTTATATCTAGCTAGTTACTTTTTATATTTGCAGGTAGGTTATACAGAAAAAAATCTGACATAGCTATGGGGACAAATTTTGCAACCGCTTATGCTAATTTGTTTATGGCAATGGTTGAGGAAGATTGTGGGCCAGATTCACGAAGGCTTGCATGGAGTCTAAGAGTAGTATAAGACTCCAGACAGCCAATATGTCTGCCGAGCGATCCAGGAACAGCCGGCAGGGGCGTGCATGAGAACTCCTAAAACGACTCTTGCATGGACAGTGTTAAGTTATGCAAATTACCTAATTTGCTGCTGAAAGTTATATAATGAGGTAAATTTGAGATCCAGGAAACACTAACCTGTCCAAGTAAGAGTAGTGTTATTTGCAGAAATGTACTCGGTTGGTAACTGAGTACCGTTCTGCAAATAGCAAAATGGAGCGATGACAGCTCCAAATAAAGGATGCATCCAGTTGAGGAAGCATGCCAATGGCCAAATATAAGGCCATTGGCATTTATATGTGTTGCAAAATAATAAAAAATATTTTTTCCCCAATCTCCGATGTTTAAGCGTAGCGCACCATCACGCAAATGTGTGGTGCTCTAAAAACTCCAAAAAAAAAATAAAAGCCAAAAATAGGCATTTTATCACAAATATCCATCTGCCATGCAAGTGAATGGCAGGCTGAAGACAACATGGCTACTGAGCAGTGGTTGCTAAGGGGGGAAGCTCAGTGTGAGAGATGTAACCAAGCATTAGTACGCAATCCTATGCAAATGAGTATAAGGATAGTGAATCCCAATTTAAACTGCCATGTGAACCATGTCCCTAGAGTGTAAGAGTAGGATTAGGGGAGTAACAGAGTAATAGATAGGTGACATCATGAGGGGGGTATGTATTAAAGACTGTAAGCTTATTGGAACAGAGTGGCATGTGTTTGCTGTGAGTTACTCAGGACTGGAAGAGGCGTGTCTACAGTTGTCTGAACTGAAACCCAGAAACCGAAGGCGTATGCTGTGGCTACAACCAAAGTTTCTTGCAAAGATGCTTACACTGTGTGCGCACGTGTGCGCTCCTGCACACCCATCTAAGCCTGTGTGCGCGTGTGTGCACCTGTGTAAACCTGTGTAAGGCTGTCTAAGCCTGTGTGCATGGATGTGCACTCGCCTAAGCCTGTGTAAGGCTCTGCGCACGTGTGTACGCTCATGTGGGTGTGTTTGCATATGTTTGCGCAGCGCTGCCCCCTGTGGAAACAGAAAGGGAAAAGGAAGGAAAAGTAGTAGTAGGATGTTAACCAAGGAGAACTAGCTTAGCTGCTAGGTGAAATCAATCAGAATCAGCCAATTACACAGGCAGTACACTAGCCCAGCCCAGCCCAGCACTTAAAACTCTGCAAGCAACAGTCCCCCATGTTTTACTCAGAAACACTGTAACACTGCAGTATACAAAGAGAAGTGAAAACTTAAAAAGCTTAACTGAGAAAAAAACATGTTAGGGGCTGCCATTGCTATTATAAGGCAACATGTGCAAGATGCTGAGGGTGGTGCCATTGCAGATGTTGCTGAGCAACCCAGAGTGAGGAGACGGAGAAAAGTGTACAGACCATGGGTAACCTACCAGGGGCTACATGAGCTGGAGATAGTGGAGCGCTACAGAGTGGACAAAGAGCTCCTGCAGCAAATTGTTAAGCTGTGCAGGCCATGCCTCACACACAGAACCAACAGAGGGAAACCCATCCCAGTGGAAACCAATGTATGTGTTGGCCTAAGAATACTAGCAACAGGTACCTTCCAGAGACCAACTGGTGATATGATGGGGATATCACAGGCATCAGCATCCAGGGTACTGCACCAGTTCCTGAATGCCATGTCAGCACATGTCAGTGATCATGTATATTTCCCCAATTCCCATGAGGTATTGGCCAGCAATATGCGTCTCTTCCAGCAAATAGCAGAATACCCTGAGGTAGTGGGTGCAATTGACTGCAAGCACATACACATCAAAGCACCAGCTGGCAGCAGGGTAGGGCCTACATTAACCGCAAGGGCTTCCACTCCATCAACTGCCAGGTCGTGTGCGATGCCCAGAGCATAATATTGAATGTGTGTGCTGGCTGCCCTGGAAGCTACTACAATTCCCATATCTGGCATCTGATGCAGCTGTACCAGACATTTGCCAATGGGGACATCCCTGATGATCACCTAGTGGGGGATGCTGGATATGCACTGGAGCCGTGGCTGATGACACCCATCAGAAATGCACACACACCTGAACAAGAACTCCATAATGAGGCACACGCACAAACACGAAATGTAATCGAGCATGTGTTTGGGATGCTCAAGTCACGGTTCCAGTGCCTGGACACATCTGGTGGAGTCTTGCAGTACTCACCAACTACATGTACCCAAATTGTCATGGTATGTGCCATGCTACAAAATATGATCCTGCGAAAACAGCTGCAGCAGGAACAGCATGGGGCAGGACCAAACAGCCCCCCACCATTGCCAAGGCCTGCACAGGCACAGCGTGACTTGGAGGAGGAACAACCTGAGCCTGCCCCAGTAGGCAGAAGGAGGTGTGCCCAGTAATCCTTGGCCTTGGCAAAGAGGCAACGCATAGCACATACACTGGCTCAGTAGGAAGCCCAGAAATGATACCTCTCTCTGACTCGCACATAAAATAAAAAGGATGCCTAACGTGACACTACCTGTTTCCAAACATGTATAGGGAGTGTAGTATGTGCATTCGATATAGGCAGCCCTGCAGCACCACCGGAGGCATGATTGCCATGTTCTAAGCAATATACAGCAGTGCTGAGCAGCATTTACCAATATTTAGTATATGTAAACAAAATTCCCCGTACTAACTAGTGCAATGTCGGGCAACATTGAGCAATGTTGGTCAAGGTCGGGCAAAGTCGTGCAAAGTTGAGCAAAGTCAGGTAAACATGCTCATATTTGCTTTACTGTTCCTTAAGCAGTTTGGTCTGCCCAGCATGAAAATAAAAAGCAGTGACTGGGCTCGAACCCAGGATACTGTGCACTATAGTCACAGTACTGAACCACTAAGCCATGATAGCATTTCAATTGCACAGACACAGCAGGGCAATAGTACAGTAATGCAAACACAAAGAAATGCTGTATCATATCCCTAAAGAGGCATATGGGTTACCTCCCCCACAGGCCCATGCAGACAGAGAACATCAGGGCAGGTGGTGTGATGTGGGTTGTGTAGGCTATGAAGATGCAATCTAATATACGTGACATTGGATGCTAGAATCTGTAGCACAGTAGTATGCCTCAAGCCAGTACGATAGGCAACAGTACAGACTGAAATGGTGTACCGTATACAGCAGTGCAGACATAGCAAATGTGTATAAGTGTCAGGTGAAACCCTCATCCTATGTACACCCACAGTAACAATCAAGTGTGCCCCTGGGTAGAAATGTACAAAGAATAGCTGCCCCCCTGTATGTAGAAATGTTGATAAGTCTATGCAAAGTATCTCATGGAAGCCCTGCAGGCACAGCATGATCCCTGTTGATCTATGACACAAAGGTGAGCCCTGCTGTAAAAATACAGCTTGATTTTCAATACACATATAGTATAAATGTCTATACTGGGCGTGCTCACACACTCCAACAAATGTAGTGGATGTCATTCAGCATCACACTGAAAGGTCATACTGGGCATGCTCACACACTTGAAAAATGAAGCAAATGTCAGGCAACAACATACTGAAAGGTCATACTGGGCATGCTCACACAATTATGCCAAATACGGAGGTGATTATAAGGGATCTATGGACAAATGTGGATAGACATCTCTACTTCCAGAAACACATTCACAAAGTTGTCAGAAAATCATGCTATGTGTTCACACAAACTGCTAAGGTCTGTGCATGTAGGTCAAAGGAGGTTCCCAGTACTCATCAGTCATCAGACCCGTCAGAGAGTACCACAACACACTTGCGATGAATCTGACTAGGCACGTTCAGCACCAGAAAGACCACTGAAGTACCCTAACAAGAGGATTACTGGCCTCAAAAAGTTGCCCCATGCAACAACACTGAATGTAACCCAATCTGTACTCTGTTGCATACTGTCTACTCAGGAGATCTCTGCCCAACAGACAGGTCCATGTCATGGCTACACTCAAATCTGTTCTGAGTTACAGCTCAATGGCAATAAATATACAGACCCAACTGATATTGCCAACAATCTGGCAGATAGGATTAGTGTTAACTGTACCCCCCTCCCACCCATGAAAGAGCACATCTCTATAATGGAAGACTGCAAAGTTGCTGTCATCACAGCTGCACAGGTAAAAAACACTCTCCAAAGCCAGTATCACAGCAGCCATGGGACCAGATAACTTCACAGGCTGTGTCCCACACAAAACACAGAACAAACAGGCACTGCACTGACGTAGCATGTGCAGTCATAGCCTCACCTCATGCTTTGTGCCTGTAGAATGGTGCACAGTGACAGTTATCCCACTACACAAGGGTGGAGACACCACAGACCCCAGGAACTAGTGCCCCATTAGCCTGATGAGCCTGCTCTTCAAGGCCATGGACTGTATCATCATACAACATATAAACAATTACATTTGTAATACCCAAACCCTGGACCACAACCATGTTGGGTTTGTAAAATGCAGATCATGTCACCTAAACCTGATAGCTGACATTGAAGCAGTCAACAGAACCGTTGACAAGGGTAAGGTGGTTCACACAGCCTATGTTGATCCTGCCACGGCGTACAACACCACTCCATAGTCTGGAAATATAGATAAACCCATTAAACTAGGTATAAATTGCTATGTCACAAGATGGGTTACCAACAGGCTTACTGACAGAACACACACTGTGAAAGTAGCAGACACCAAGTATGACTTTGGACCAGTGATGAGTGCAGTACCACAAGGTCCAGTCTTGTGTCCTGTCCTGTTTAGTATCTACTTCCCTGAAGTAAACTTTAACATGGAAGGTCTGTGTCTACAGAGGTTTCCAAAGGACTGCAAACTAAGAGCCATAATTGTAAACACGAAGGATGTGGACATCCTACAAAAGGGCTTCACTGAGACAGATGGCTGTTGTCAAAGCCATGGGCTCTAGCTCAATGCCAAAAGGTGCATTGTCATCCCCTTTGTTAAAAATTCTGTAGCCAAAAACTACAACATAGGTGATAATATACTTAACACTGTAAGTGTGACAAGAGACCTTGGGTCACATGTGTATACTGGACACAACTGTGATAATCACATCCCCACAATAGTCAGGAAACCCTGCTATGTGGCACACCTCATCACAGAATGTGTCTCCTGCAGAATAGAAGAGGACATTGTTCCACATTACTCATCACTCACTAGAACTATAATAGAGTGCAACCCCACTTTTGCTATGTACCTCACAAGACAACTACAACAACTATAAAGCCTGCAGCAATACCTCACAAAGAGCATTAGCAGACAGAAATACATGCCATACACAGACCATCTCAAAATGCTCCATCTGTACTCCCTTGCATATCACCTACTCAGATGTGTTCACTGCCTGACATACACAGCTATGCCAAATGCAGAGCTGTTGGACATGCTCCATGTAAAACACTCACAATCCCTCTAACCTTCGGACCCAAAACCATGAGTGAAATACAAAAGGAAGGGGTGTACCCATTTACCTTATGGATACCCACACCTTCAGGTTAATGGCACAGCATGAGGCCTTGGAGACCATGCAAGTGCAACTAACATTGGCCAAAGCTGTTCATCAGATTGTAGCCTGCTACAGATCACCTACCTTGACACAGGAACCTCACTCAGTATTCCTGAGAACAGTGGAAAATATAACGGTCCTATCAAACACCATTATATGAGGTGATTACAACTACCCAAACATTGAGTGGGAGAATTACTTGTATACAATGTCCTTTGTCCAATGTTTCCTAGAATTTAAAAGCTCTAATGCCCTGGAACAGCTGGTCACCATGCCCACTAGAGGTGACACCATACTGGACATGATCATCACCAACATGGGGTACCAGTATTCCATAACAGAGATAAACCCTCACTGGTAATATCAGATCATAAAGTAATCACACTGGACATTCACATCCCACCCCCCCACCCAGTCAATGAAACCACCGTGAAGACATTTTCAAAAGCAAACTGCACACGTCCCAAGACAAAAGTGGAAAGTTCCAAAGACCTCTTGCTGTAGGATAATGGTATACAATCTGCCGAATCAGTTACAAGTGAATCCTATGAGCATCTACAGGGATGCATGGATTGAGACATCACACATAAAATCAAGATGCACTCCTCCAAAAATAAGAAAACAATATGGTGGTCATTGCCTATAAAAAAGCTAGACAACAGAAGGAGGAAACTAACAACTGATAGAGCCAACTACACTAAAGGAAAGACATCGCTGAACATTATTAGGAAGAAGCAATGATCGCTCATAAAATAATTCAAGGACACTTTCAAAAGACCAATTGCCAAGGACTGTAAGAATGACAACCACAAAGCGTGCGGTAGCTATACCAGACATGTAGGTGTCAACTTCCAAATATGCTGTCAGCTACTGACAAATGGCAAGGAACACACTGAACCAACTTTCATTGCCCACATCCTGGGGGTCAAGTTCAGTGAAAACTTCCCCCCATCACCCCCAAAAAGGCCTGTGTCCATCACAGAAAGATGCAGAGCCCCAGATGTCATGTACATGCAGGTAAAGACAGCCCTCTCCAAAGCCAAGAACACAGCATCAATGGGACTGGATGGTGTCCCAGGCTGCGTCTTACACTAGGCCCAAAAGTAACTACACCCTCACCTACATTCACTGCCCAGACTCAATCGTACCACAGGGTATGTACCCAAAGAATGGCATACACTAACAGTCATCCAGCCCCACAAAGGGGGTGCCACAGCAGAACCTGGAAACCATTGCCCTATATGTCTACTCAGCCTGGTCTACAAAGCTATTGAGCAAATTGTCATGGAACCCATAAACAGTGACATTGGGTACCTCGAGACACTGGACTCTACACAACCTCGCCTTGTCAAAGGCAGATCCTGCCTCCTAAACATAGTTGACTTACTTCAAACAGTTAACAAGGGCATAGATGGAGGTGAATGTAGTCCACACAGCCCACCTGGACCTCAGTAATGAGAGTGTACGCCATTCCCCACTCTGTCATCATGGACATGCTTACCAGCCTGAACATCAACAGCTATGTCACCGGATGTGTGGCCAAGTGGCTCACAGATCAAACACACATGTTCAGAGTTGCAGGTGCCATGTCTGACTCTAAGACAGTCACAAATGACATCCCACAGGTCTTAGCCATGGGACCCCACCTGTTCAGTAGACACTGCTCAGAGGTACAGGCAAGCACGGGAGGAGTATGGCTGAACAGGTTTGCAGATGACTGCTAACTGTGGTCCATAATCGACTCTATGGCTGACACACACATCCTCCAGAAGGGGCTTACAGAGACAGATACCTGGTGTCAAAACAATGCCCCAAGAAGAATGCCAAAGAATGCATAGTCATCCCCTTTGGCTAAAACAAAGTGCAAACAAATGACCACATAGGTGGTACTCCAGTATGTATGGAGAAAGTCATGAAGGCCCTGGGGACACAGTTAGATAGTAAACTGTCCTGTGATGATCACATGGCCAAAGTGTTTAGACATTCCTTCTATGTAGCCCACCCAATGTCACCTAATGTAACCCACTTTGTCTAGTCTGATGATGTCACCATCCTACAAATATACCTGTGGAAAAGGCAACTCACAGTAATGTGTATAGCGTGTCATGTTAATGCGTACTCCTGTAGTATCATAAACCAGTTAGGTAGGGTTTGAATCTTGCTTGTTTGTGTGTGATCTCCTTAGAGAGGAACAACCTTTTTGGAGAGTACTCAAACACCTTAAAAGTGGTATACTAATCTTTGTCAGGTCTGATGATGTCACCATCCTACAAATATACCCATGGAAACAAGAACTCATAATAATGTGTATAGCGCGTTGTGTTAATGCATACTGCTGTAGTATCATAAACCAGTTAAGTAGGGGTTTGAATCCTACACTTGACAAGTGTGTGTCTGATGATGTCACCATCCTACAAATATACCTGTGGAAAAAAGAACTCACAATAATGTGTATAGTGTGTTGTGTTAATGCGTGCTGCTGTAGTATCATAAACCAGTTAAATAGGGGTTTGAATCCTGCACTTGACAAGTGTGTGTGTGTGCGATCTCCTTGGAGAAGCAACCTTTTTGGAGAGTACTCAAACACCTTAAAAGTGGTATACTAATCTTTGTCAGGTCTGATGATGTCACCATCCTACAAATATACCTGTGGAAAAGAAAGCTCACAGTAATGTGTATAGCACATCATGTAAATGCGTGCGCCCGTAGTATCATAAACCAATCAGGCAGGAGATTGAATCCTGCACTTGACAAGTGTGTGATCTCCTTGGAGAGGAGCAACCTTTTTGGAGAGTACTCAAACACCTTAAAAGTGGTATACTAAACTTTGTCAGGTCTGATGATGTCACCACCCTACAAATATACATGTGGAAAAGAGAACTCACAGTAATGTTTATAACACATCGTGTTAATGCGTACTCCTATAGTATCATAAACCAGGTAGGTAGGAGTTTGAATCCTGCACTTGACAAGTGTGTGTGTCTGTTTGTGATCTCTTGGATAAAAGCAACCTTTTTGGAGAGTACTCAAACACCTTAAAAGTGGTATACTAATCTTTGTCAGGTCTGATGATATCACCATTCTACAAATATACCTGTGGAAAAGAGTGCTTGCAGTAATGTGTATAGCGCATTGTGTTAATGCGTACTCCTGTAGTATCATAAACGAATTAGGTAGGGGTTTGAATCCTGCACTTTATAAGTGTATGCGTCTGTTTGTGTGTGATCTCCTGGGAGATGAGCAACCTTTTTGTAGAGTACTTAAACAACTTAAAAGTGGTATACTAATCTTTGTCAGGTCTCATGATGTCACCATCCTACAAATATACCTGTGGAAAAGTGAGCTCACAGTAATGTGTCTAGCACGTTGTGTAAATCTGTACTACTGTAGTATCATGAAGTAGTTAAGTAGGGGTTTGAATCCTGCACTTGGTGTGTGTGTGTGTGTGTGTGTGTGTGACACTGTTGGACAATGGGTTGTGGGTTTTGCTTTCACTACTGTATGACACCAATATGTGCATTGCACATGTGAGGTAGCTGTGTGGCAAATACATATGTGTACATGTGACCTCAATGATTGCATGTGTGGGAACCCTGCTTTCTCTAAGAACACATCTGTCATCTTTTCAAGATTGTGCTGCTGCTGTCCAGACCTTTGGTCACATCTGTATGCTTGTGACAAGGCCAGCCACTGCAGTGATCCCTGGCCTAGGTCAACTGTATCGCACACACTCATTACGGTTTCTATAGAATTGTGTGAGTGAAGGTTTATGGCCAAGGTATATGTCAGAACTGTTCAAACGCAGCAGGGTCTATCAATGATGGCTATTCATTATAGGTGTACAACAACCTTTGTGGATATGCATGCAGACCCCTTATTGCTTATGTGATCCACCGAGGGATTTAAACATACCTTTGAAATTGTGATTATCAAGGAGAGATGACGTACCACTTGGTTGCATGTACACATCAGTACCTGTCCTTCATGTTGGTGGCTACTACCTATGTGGTACTGTGGGGATACTATGTTCCGTACAGGTGGATGACTATGCATAGTTTGAATTATAGCTTTATAGCATGGGTTTGACAACAAGTATCTGACTGTATGATACCCTTGTGGAGGATGTGTGTGTCATCTGGAAAATGCATTATAAGCCACAGTATGCATTATCAGACGTGGACAGACATATCCCTACTGTGATTGCTTGTACCTAAGAGAGGTATATGCCAAACAGAAGTGGTCTCAGTAATGGGTGCAGGTGAATACAACTGGTTACTGGCATAGTATAGTACCTGAAGGATCCAAATGTTGCTGTGTGTCCTACATCTGTGTGACAGTTGTCAAGATATCATCTAACGATTGGTTATGGTCAGGCTGTTGAAGTTATGTATACTAGCAGAAAGCAAAACAATGACAGATAGTAACAGTATCACCCACAGCACAGTGTCAAACCATGTCATATACACATGTGTAGTCAGGTTCCAAAATGTGTGTAGTACAATGCATACTGGCCACCAATAGAAACTATGGAGTGTTACTGTGTAATACAGGGCATGTCACCCTGCCCATGTGTCCACTATGCACGTACATGCAGACAGCGCACCTCCACCATGTTCACAAATGTACACCTGCAAATCTGTGCTACACACATCTCACACATACTGTCCACTCTCTAACACATGCTGCCAATACTACACACATCAGCCAAGTGGCACGTGGGCAGACAATACACTATTTTAACTAACACTGGTGTAAAGAATACTACAATGACAATCACAGCTTTAATGCATCATGTCTGCTCAGCTCCACCTTCAAGCATATCATTACACTCTACTGCTGACAACATGGTAACATTGTTATACTGCTATAAAGTCACCCTGTGCATCAGCACCATGGTAGCCTGTTCCTGCATCGATGTTACAGATGACTGGAGGTGGCACAGGTTTCATCATATGCACAGAGTGTGTTGTTGGTTTGCCAGATGCCTACAGTGAGCCATCCAATCAACATGCATGTGTGTGTGTGTATGTGTGAGGGGCAAGAGTACTGCTATGGGCCAATTTTGATGCAATGTGTGTGGGTATGTGTTAGCCCTAGGTGTCTGGTTCATGTGTGTGTGTGTCTGAATGCACACAGTTCCATGATGTGGCTGCCATATACGGGTATTTGTGGGACAGCCACAGACTGTACCTGCCAGGCTTTACAGATCACCATCTCTGGCCATGGATACGGTACCTGTTCCTGGCAGGGGTGCTACTGACACTATCAGGTACTAAGCCAGACTAGGTACTATCCCCAGAGGTAGATGGATGTACACTGGACCCAGGTCCCTGCTGGGACTGTCCAGAGCCATGTGCACGTGGTCTTCTAGGACAGTCTATGGACAGCCCACCCCCAACATTGCTGGGGCTGGTAATGGCACTAAGGGAGCGGCTGTGACTTGAGGGACATCCATGGTGACTTCCAGCTGCTGATGTTGCTGGCATACGTCCAAGTCGACGTCTCACCCATCCCGCACTGTCCTGACACATGGACATGACATTGTGGAGGACATCTAACATCTCACCCCAATGTCTATCCATGACCTCAGTGTAATTATGGATGGCACCTGCTAGGTCATGGATACTATCAGTTAAAGCGGTGTTATGTGCCCTCTGTGCCCTTAGTCCCTGTCTGGTGTACCATTCCATATGTGCCTGTGCCTCCATGACAGCCTGGAACATACGTGAGGTTGTAAGACCTGTGGCACGTCTGCCAGGGGCATGATGACAGCAGTGCTCCGATGAGAACCCCTGGACATCTGCCTATGTGGTACCATTCCAGATCTCTGGGTATGGCTGCTGTGTCCAGATGCATGTGCCATAGGTACCACACTGTCCTGGCCATTGCCGACTGTAAACTGTCCCTCAGCTATGGGCATTGGTGATGAGGGATGTATTGGCAGTATGACTGTGTGCATGAATGGGGTGGACAGCTGTGTACTGTCGATTGGTGGTCCAATGACAGACCCTGGCAAACATGCCTGTGCCTCAACACACCTATCATCATTATCACTATCTGAGCCAGTGACATCAGCTTCCCTGCTGCAGTGAACCAGCCCAACCTCAGCACCTGTGAGAGGAATACAGGAAACACACTTTATGACCTGTACACGATGTCAGAACACATGCACACATGCACACATGCACACATGCACAAAAATACACTCCTCATTAAAGCAGAGACACACACACACACACACACACACACACACACACACACACACCACCAGCAATCCAGAACATACCCAATAGTGGTTGATAGTGGGGCACAATGCACAAGACCAACAGTCATATCACACGTGTCAGCATGCAGGACGTGTGTTGCTCAACGGCATGCAGTGCGAGTGTAGACAGTCCTTGTTAATAACAGTATACATGGCTTTGATGCATGTGTGTTGTTGTTCAGTGATTGCCCTCACCCAATGGACACAACATTGCTGTGCAAGTATTACAAGCTCTGCAATGTCCTGTGCACCATCACTCACAGGTATACATACCATGGCTGGATGTGTATCTGTGTGTCAAATAGATATCCATTTCTGATTAGAGCATCTGTGTCTTTAGCAGATGATTGTGGACACAGGTTTAGCACATGCATGCTATGTATACACACAGGATGAGTGGTGCATGTATACCTGATGGAATACCATTGCTCAACATAGCCATTGTGCAGTGGTTGTGGTGAGTGTAGGACATATTGTGGACATGCCAGTGCCAGCCATGACATGTCATGCTACAACACAACTTCAACATTAAACATCACACATGCACAGTGTGTGTCATGTGACCTCTACACTCAACAGCATTACAAGACATATATGTGTCACTTTGTACAAATGGTGATTGCTATGCATATTGTGTATTGGTGCATGTTTGCACACACACAACATTGAGGTGCATAGCAGTTAATGCTATGTGTAGTACTGTGGTTACTGTAACTGGATGGCGTGTTGTATCATGAGCCATCATCATGCAGCATCATGTGGCCACTCACGGCTACTTATGTGTGCCAGACTGGCACTTATCATGCTGTACCTGAACTGCAGTACCATGGCTACATTCACCATTTCACAACCAGTTGTTACAGGGGTTTGTAAGGTGCCCAATAGGGAGCATTGCCTAACATGAATGTGTTGCGTGTTGGAGAGTGTCGCACTGCCCCATGATAGGCCTCTACCCCTCAGGTATATTATGTGTGCTGTGTGGATGACATTTGGGATACAGGAGTGTGACTTTACAGCATGTGTCTGAATATGCCATGTGTAGCATATTAACATGTACTGCGTATGACGGAGTTGTGTATGTCATGTGCATGTGTATCAACTGCCTATCCAATGTCCACTATAGTGTAGCCACAATTGTTTGGGATGCTCTGTGTATTGCATGTGTTTGAGGCAGCCACTCACTTTACTGAGATGTGCATAGTCTCACAGCAAACATGCACAGCATGCATTATGCGTAGGTGTGTTACATGTGTACATGGCCTACACCTCACCTATGACATGCACATTTTATTAGCAATATTAAATGTAGAACACACTCACCAGCATGGGTCTGCTGCCTTGCTGTCACACCAGAGGAACCTACAAGGATATGAAACAGTTTGTCAGTGGCAACAACTGTGGCATTGCTACTGTGGCTTTCAATCTTACAGTAGCACAATGGTTGACAGTCACAGGCCTACACATCATGTTCCAAATTATCAGTATTAAACAACACCAGGCTCCACATCTTCTAACTACACAGTACACATTTCACATATGCATGATCTAACAATAGAGGTAACAGTAGTCTACAGATATGCCATGTTACCTGCACGCTCCATGTGAACTTGCTGGGGTCTCCGGCCTCCATGATGATGCATGTGTGCTGTTGTTGTTGGCCGGGAGCCCCCAGGCTCAGGAGCAGCTCCTCCACTCTGGTGAGGGGGGATGGGTGGCAAACCCACCACCTGTGGCAAGCTGTTGTCTACGGACATCAGACGCACGCTGCCAGACATGTCTAAGTAAATCACTGCAGTGATGTCATACCTGCTCATAAGTCCGGTTATGCATGCCTATGTCATTTATCCTACAGACATCTTGCCACAGCGCAGTCCGCTCATGCTGGTGCTGGCTGTTTTTTGAAAATAGCAGGGTGTACTGTTCGATGAGACAGTCGGTTAGTATCTCATCCTCTGCACGGCTATAGGCAGGATTGTGATGGTGGGACATGGCCCTGGAAGACAAGAAAACAATATGTGTGAACAAGTCATGTGGCACACTTATTCTACAGTACAGATATCACTGAACTGCCATAAATAGCAAACTATTGTCTGTCAGAGGATACACACTTTCAATACCACATATCAGTGCTCAACCCACTACTGCCTGACACTGCCTGACACGCTCTATATATTAAAACATTTTCTGCACAGCAACAAAGAGAAACCACTATGTAAGACTATGCAACATTGCATGGCACACTGTATGCAACACAATGCACCACCTAGCCACAGTAGGTATATATCCAGCTAATGCATAATGAAATATGCAATACATTGCAATGATTGTAAAGTCCAGTTACAGTATTACCAGTATTCCACACTAGTTGTTGATGGAAAACACCTGCCTACAATATGTGCATATTCATGAATATAGGAGGCATACTGCTGTACTAGACTATACATGTTGCTAGATACCCACTCATATCCTGTAACACACATATGACCAGGGCATGTTACAGGCATACCCACACACATCAGACAAACATACAGGACACAGAGGTATGGCAACCCAGATGAGCTTTGCGTATGTACCATACAGTACTGTGTGTCAGTACTTACAAACCCTTATGCCTGAGGTATGTAATCTGTGAGGACTACAGGGAACACACAAAACAGTGTTTCCAAGCAATGTGGACATACACCATACTGTGGGGTTTAGTCATACAGCTTCAGGTAGTACTACAGTTCATACAGGGGTTTGATTCACCAGCAGTACCAATTAATGAGCATACATGTACTGCTTTATCCTCTAGTGGCACACCCCAGTTAACACAAAGGGCCTACGTTGGACCATATGCCATACTGCTTTTTCTGGCTAGCAATAGCATACACATCTTTTGCTGGGATCAGAGCTAGGACAAATAATACCATGAAAGAAACAATTTCCCACTAAGCTATCCCACATATACACAACTGTGACACATTCACCAACACATTCACGATCACACTCAGTCAACCTCACATAGCAATTATTGCAACAAGAACATGTGGATGTGTATTTGTTCATAGGTAGGTTAAAGGCTATTGGCCCTAGGGCCTATAGAAGCCTAGCCAGATGGTACCCTGACCTTTGACACCCAGGTAATTTAGTTTCATGTGTCCCTGTCAAGCAGATCCACAGAGGTGATTCCCGGGGTGTAATTCCTATCTCCCATCCAATCATCAAGACTATTCATGATGATTGCAACTGAGGAGCATTGTTTGCTATTGCTAGGTAGTTTGTTCCACAGTATGGGATGTCTCTGAGATAAGAATCTATCCCTCCAGCATGTTCTGTCTATTGTGGTGACAAGGGTTAGGTCCCTAGAGTGTGTAGCTCATAGGGATAGTGATATGTTTACGTGGAGCATGTCCAACAGCTCTGGGTTTGACATAGCTTTGTATGTTAGGCAGGGGTCACCTCTGGGTTGCCGTTATGCAACACAGTGTAGCTGTGGTTTGGTGAGACCGTATGCATACGGCACCTGTTTGAGGACAGTATTAATCTTTGTGAGATATGTCTGTGGCCTTTCCAGTTGCTGTAGATGTCTTGTGAGGCACATACCAGAAGGGGCGTTGTACTCTATAATGGGTTTTGTGAGTGATGAGTAGAGGGGAACACTGACCTCTTTTTCCCTGGATGACACAGCTTTTGTGATGAGGCGTGCCATGTAGACAGATTACATGACTAATGTGGCACTGTGATTATCAAGGGTGAGACTACTGGCCACCTATATCCCATGGTCTCTTATCACACTGTCGGTGTTAAGTCGACTGCCACCTATGTGGTAATTCATGGGTACAGAGTTTTTAGCAAAAGGGATGCAAATGAATTTCAGACATTGAGCTTGAGGCCATGGCTTTGTCACCAGGCATCTGTCGCAGTAAATGTGACTCTGTCTCTCCCTGCCTCTATATATATATATATATATATATATATATATATATATATATATATATATATATATATATATATATATATATATATATATATATATATATATATATATATACATACATATAAACATCCATTGGTGTACATATAGATATACATATAGGCACATATACAGTCCACCTTTCATGGTGGGAATATCAATTATGCGAAGGATGTGAGGTATACAGTTATGTAATGATATTTTACAGTCTTGTGCGAAATGCATTGAAGGTGTTCTCAGCCCATGTGGCTTTAGCAGGCCTCACTAGCTGCGACACTGCTAACCTAACAAATCACACCCACAGCGTTTAACTACCAAATGTCATATACCAGCAAACAGCCATTGTCCACACTACTGTACAGAACACAGATGACATGGTTCAGATGTTTGACATTTAATGCTCAGCTACATATATCACAGTTATGTCCCACTGCACACAGCTACATACTGATTTGTCCATGGCAGTAGTTATGCAGGGCATCTGTGCATAGATACGTACTGCTGCCACATATTGATGTTTCAAAGTATGTAGAGTAGTCTTCAAATACATCTACTACATGCCAGTAAATACATATCTGTTAAATACCTTTTCTTTGTATGTGTTTGTAGTTTTCACTTTGCTGTATCTTTGGCTTTATTTTAGATTTTTATTGTCTTTTTTTTTTTTTTTTTCCACTGGTGTGGGTGGGGTTGTGCGTCTCTCTCTCTCTCTGTCTCTGTCTCTCTATCTCTCTCTCTCAGTGTCTGCAATGGGATGATTGCATGTGTGGCCAGCAAGTACAGCCTGCTTTTATAGGTATCTGCACATGTGCATGTGATGGCCTCTGCACCAATTGGTGGCCACCATTTGGTAATTGCATGCAGCCTGCTGTGTGGTAATTGCAGTACTCACTGTTATAGCAAACCCAATGCTATAAATTGCTATATCAGGTAGGCGTAGCCCTTTCAGCTTTCCAAAGTGGGGCCCATTCTTGTTTGCTGTGGACACCGTTGTGTAAGTCAGAAGGTTGATATACTTCTTATATGTGAAGCTAGGGGTGTAGCCAGTGATTTAAATGTTGTACTCAGACCTGAATGTTGCCACTTCCACTACACAGTTGTCAGTGTAGAATTGTACTCACCCCTACAAATACTAACGCAAGATACATGGGTGTATGTAGTTTCTTTTCTACTTATACAATTAACTGCCATACAAAAGTAATTATTGAGATGTATTCATTTGGCACATGAACTGTTTGTGAACTGCTATACTGTGAATATTAATTTACCCACTTTTGAATTGTTTCTGCTTTTTTAGTATTGACATTAGCACAGGCTGCTCAAGAAAACTGGACAAATGTCAGTACTGAGTATGCCTACCTACATCCTTGGTAGACCCTGAACACACAGGTTTATTGTACATTTGGGTAGGGGTGCAGAAGGACAGAGAGCATTATGTATTAACGTGTGAACTTTATCTTGCTGGACTTAAAGGGTTGCTGTGTACCTGTTAGTTTAACAAGGCAAGTAGTCTGTCTGCATAGCTCCCAACTGTGGACCTATCCAGATGGTAGCCAGAGGTTAGCCTGTTATTCTTTGTCTGTGCACAACACTGGTCTTTTCAGCACTGGAACAATGGCATTGTCACAGTTGGTTGCTACCAGTACATGGCTACATCCCTTGGTATATCACTGTTGTACTCCTACATACTTGCATGCTTCTGGAACTCCTTCCAAAGCTATTTGCACAGTGGGTAACAGCAGAATAGCTGATATGCCTGTTTGTTTCTGCCTCTGCTAGGCCTCTCAAACACTCAGGTACATATTTGAACAGACTCAGGGAAAGTAGGTAGAACAGAGGTACACCTTTACAATATTAGAGACATTACGTTGGGACTTTGAGAGAACCAGAGCATATGGATTCATACACATTTCCTGAAGTACAAGCGGTGTCCAACTCTTACTTATTATCATTATTCATTAAGTGTAATTCACCACCTTTCTGCCCAACGTGTCCAACTCTTACTTATTATCATTATTCATTAAGTGTAATTCACCACCTTTCTGCCCAACGTGTCCAACTCTTACTTATTATCATTATTCATTAAGTGTAATTCACCACCTTTCTGCCCAACGTGTCCAACTCTTACTTATTATCATTATTCATTAAGTGTAATTCACCACCTTTCTGCCCAACGTGTCCAACTCTTATTATCATTATTCATTAAGTGTAATTCACCACCTTTCTGCCCAACGTGTCCAACTCTTACTTATTATCATTATTCATTAAGTGTAATTCACCACCTTTCTGCCCAACGTGTCCAACTCTTACTTATTATCATTATTCATTAAGTGTAATTCACCACCTTTCTGCCCAACGTGTCCAACTCTTACTTATTATCATTATTCATTAAGTGTAATTCACCACCTTTCTGCCTAACGTCAGTAGCTGTCAGAGGGATCCAGAGTGACACAGCTAAAACCTGTCTCAAAATCAGGGACATGCCTGAAATGTAGTCACAGTTGGGAAGTATGGCCTCTGCCCTAATCAGATATGCTCATGTTTGTCCTACTATGATACTGTGTGGGGGTTGTAAAGTGCTGCTGTAACATTATTTCCTGCTAGTATGGCTGGTTCTCTTTTCACAGTCATGTAATGCAATTTCACAAGAAATACTGGTAAGGATCCACAGAACAGGATTTGTGTTAAGGCATTCCTATTTGTCCTTTACATTCATTCATTCTGATGCATGATATATCGATTTCAGCACCAATGTGTTGTATGTTTACCATGGCTCAGTGGTACTTCATGCAGTTTAGTGTGTACAAGGTCCGGGGTTCGTGACTGACAGAGGTATTTTATTTTGCTGCTGAGCAGAACAAGGGTCCTGACACACAGAGTGACTAAGGCACTTTTAAGCAGTTGTAAACAGGTTTGTGCAGGTTGTGCGATGCTTAGCAATACTTAGCTAAGCGGACACAAGCACACACTCATGCAAACACACTAACTACTGCTTAAAAGTGCTTACTCCCGCTAACCCCCACTTTCATTTCTTTGAAAGAAAAGAAAATGGGGAGATAGAAAAGTGGTGAAAAAGGGGCACAAAGATCAAAAGACAGTAATGAAAACAGCTCGGGATGTGCAGGACGGGTGTAGGGAATGTCCATAGCTGACCATTTCTTTCACAGCAACAGCTGTGCATATACTAATAATTTGGATGGAAATTTGAAACCTTAAACCCCTGAGAGATGGGTGAGGACAACGAAGTATGTTGTACTGTCAATTAAATTTCAGTTTATGTGTCCAGAGGACATGCGTGCAAAATGGGCAGCTATGTATGGGGCGTAATTTTTTTTGTGGGAGCAGATTGCCCTTTTTTTTTTCAGGTGAGAGTGGAATGTGGGGTAGGGGAAGTAGGTATATTTGGGAAGGTAGGTTGGGGAGGTAAACAGAGAAGACAAACAAGACACATACAGGGGCGGAATATGACACATGGGGAGGGTGAACACCATTCATCTAAATATCAAAATAAATTTCATCTAAACATGCTTTTTAATTTTAACAAACACATTAAAGAGCATTTATCATTTAACCCCAGATAATAATATGCAGATAGTCTAATTTGTCAATATAGCTCTAATTTCTCCAAATATAAACTAGTGGGTCCACCTCTATCACTATATTCAGTTTGTTGTATAACCCAAAATTTAAAAGTGCAATGTGGAAAAGTTTTAACATGTTTGGCTAAAGCATTTTCTTCCTTTTGTCTTTATAGGTTCATAGGTTCATACGTTCATACTAGGCTATCTGCCCTGGGGCAATTATAAGCCTAGCCTGATTGTGTATGGCTTACGCCACCCCTTGATTTGAGTATACTGTGTCCTTTTTAAGGTTTAGTTTACTGTGCCTCTGTCTAGTAGTGACACGGGAGTAATCCCTGGGACAAACCTATGATCCCCCATCCGCCTATCGAGATTCTTCTTGAAGAGATTCAGTGAGGTGCTCTGCCTCACATGAACTGGAATTCTATTCCAGAGTGAAGGGAGCCTCTGGGTTATGAACCTGTCCCTCCAGCAAGTTCTATTTATTTCTGTGCTGAGGTTCAAGTCCCTCGAGCGTGTGGCTCTAAGGGATTTAGATTTACTGAGGTGGAGTATGTCCATTAATTCTGGATTTGACATAGCTTTGTATGTCAGGCATAGATCGCCTCGAAGTAGGCGGTATGCATCTGAGTAGAGCTGGAGCTTTTTTAACCGAGCAGCATATGGCATCTGTTTGAGACCCTTGATCCTCTTGGTGAGATACTTTTGGGGTCTCTCTAATTGCTGCAGGTGTCGGGTAAGGTACATCCCAAAAGGAGCATTGTATTCTATGATGGGCCTGATGAGGGATGAATAAAGGGGCACGATTACCTCTCTTGATCTAGATGTGAAACCCTTCGTGATGAGGTGGGCTATGTAGAAGGTCTTTCTAACCACTTTGGCAATGTGGTTTTCAAAGGAGAGATTGCTATCAACTTGGGTCCCCAGGTCCCTAATAACTTTCTCTGTACTTAATGGGTTTACGCCTATGTGGTAATTTGTGGGCACATTGTTTTTGCCAAAGGGTATGACTATACATTTTTTGGCATTTAGCTTTAAACCATGGCACTGGCACCAGTTATCTGTCTCTGTGAGACCTTTTTGAAGGATGTTTGTGTCAGCTGGAGAGTCGATTATGGCACCCAGTTTGCAGTCGTCTACAAACTTGGTGAGCCATAGTCCTCCCACGTTTGCCTGTACCTCGGAAAAGTATATACCGAACAAGAGTGGTCCCAGGACAGAACCCTGTGGGACACCACTTGTGACTGGTTTTGAGTCTGACATGGCTCCAGCAACTCTCACTCTGTGGGTTCTGTCTTTGAGCCAGTTTGTGACCCATCTTGTGACACAGGGGTTTATATTTAAGCTGGATAGCTTATCTATGATGCCCGAGTGGGGTATTGTGTCAAATGCCTTTGCAAGGTCCAGATAGGCTGTGTGGACTACCTTCCCTTCATCTATGGCTTTGGTGACTGTTTCAAAGAAGTCAACCAGGTAAATCTCAAAATGCACGCACTCGAGGCCCTTCTCAGTATGGAGAACATCGATGTCTGTGCTGTGACAGAAACCTGGTTCAAGGCTCCTGAGAGCACCCCAGCGCTATCAGGTTTTACCTCATATCATGCGTTCCGGCCCCAAAATCCGGACAATACCAAGAAAGGAGGGGGGGTATCCATATTCATCAAGGACACCCACACCTCAAGACTGGTGGCAACGCATGATGCATCGGAGACCATCCAGGTGCAATTAACCGTAGGCAAGACTGCTCTGCAAATTGTAGCATGTTACAGGCCACCCTCACAAACTCAGGAACCTCACATGGCCTTCCTGAAAACACTAGAGAGATAAATGTATCACCAAACGCCATCATACTAGGTGACTTCAATTACCCTAATATAGACTGGGAACACTACTCAAGCCCAAACACCCTAGCCCAAAAGTTCCTGGAATTCATAAACTCAAATGCCATGGAACAACTAGTCACCATCCCCACAAGAGGAGATAACATACTTGATCTCATCATCACGAACATGGGAGCACAATGTTCAACACCGAAGTATACCCTCACTGGTGAGATCAGATCACAAACTAATCTCGCTGGAGGTCCTCATCCCACCCCACCTGAAATAAAAGACCACAGTAAAGAACTTCTCAAAGCCGACTTCACACTTCCAAAGACTAGTGTGGTCTCCTTTAAGGCCCCGAGCGGGAAAACAGTACTCAAGCCGCTGAATCAATTACAAATGCCTTCTACCAGCACCTGCAGGACTGCATGGATAAGGCAATCCCAAGCAAAACAAAGACTCTTTGTACCAAAGGCAAGCGTCCAGTCTGGTGGACCCCAGCCATAAACAAACTCTACAACAAAAGGAGGAAGCTACTACAAGATAGAGCAAAATCCTTAAAAGGTAAGACACCCTTGATCACTATAAGTATAACACTAAGAGCTCTCATAAAATCATCCAAAGCAAATTTCGAGAGAAAAATAGCTAATGACTCAAAAGACAATCATAAGGCCTTCTTTAGCTATGTTAGAAACCTAGGAGGAAACTCCCAGATATGCTCAGAACTAGTTCAAAATGATGTGAAGATTACTGATCCTACAGACATTGCCAACATACTGGCTGACAGGTTCAGTGCAAACTCCCCCTCAAAAGGAGAGATATCTATACCAAACGATTGCAGCCCCGCAAACATCTCCAGCGCCCAAGTGAGAACTGCCCTCTCCAAAGCAAAAACACAGCATCCATGGGACCTGATGGTGTCCCGGCTGTGTGCTCCACGAACTCAATGAGGAATTAAACCCACAGCTAGGACAGCTGTTTAATCAAAGTCTTACCTCTGGATACATTACCCAGGAGTGGCGCTGCAACTGTGGTCCCACTTCACAAAGGCGGTGCCTCCACCGACCCTGGAAATTACCGCCCATTAGCTTGACAAGCCTTATCTGCAAAGCCATGGAGAGGATCATAATGGACCTCATAAATAAAGACATAGGAATTTGCAGACTTTGGATCCAACCCAGTTTGGCTTTGTCAAAGGCAGATCATGCCTTGTAAACTTGGTTGACTTTTTCAAACAGTCACCAAAGCCATTGATGACGCAACGGCAGTCCATACAGCCTACCTCCATCTGGCTAAGGCCTTCGATACAATACCCCACTCGGGTATCATTGAAAAACTCATCAGCTTAAATGTTAACCCATACATCACAAGATGGGTTGCAAACTGGCTGAGTGACAGAACCCACAGGGTCAGAGTTGCTGGCGCCATGTCAGACTCAAAGCCTGTCACAAGTGGTGTCCCACAGGGCTCAGTCCTGGGCCCACTCTTGTTTGGCATCTACTTTTCGAAGTACAAGCAAACACAGAAGGGTTATGGCTGACAAAGTTTGCAGATGACTGCAAACTGAAGCCATAGTAGAAAACACATCTGACACAGATATCCTTCAGAAGGGTCTCACAGAAACGGATAACTGGTGCCAGAGCCACGGCCTAAAGTTAAATGCCAAAAATGCATAGTCATACCCTTCGGGAAAAACAAGGTTACCCTAGCTACCAAATAGGTGGCAATCCACTGAGCACAGAAGAAGTTATCAGGGACCTGGGGACCCAGGTTGATAGTAGTCTGTCATTCGACACCCATGTAGCTAAAGTAGTTAGGAAGACCTTCTACATTGCCCACCTTATCATGAAGGGATTCTCATCTAGATCAAGGGAGGTCATAGTCTCCCTTTACTCATCACTCATCAGACCAATGATTGAGTACAATGCCCCATTCGGAATGTATCTGACCCGTCACTTGCAGCAGCTGGAGAGGCCACAAAAGTTCCTCACCAAAAGGATAAAGGGTCTCAAAAATCTATCCTATGCTGCCCGACTGAAAGAACTCCAGCTCTATTCAGTCTCTTACCGCTTGCTCAGAGGTGACCTTTGCCTAACATACAAGGCCATGTCAAACCCAGATTTGATGAATATGCTTCACCTCAAAAAATCTAGATCCATCAGAGCCACAAGGGCAGGAAACTTAAACCTCGACACGGCTATTAATAGGACATGCTGGAGGGATAGATTCATCACCCAAAGACTCCCTATGCTGTGGAACAAAATCCCGGTACATGTGAGGCAGAGCACCTCGCTGGCCTTGTTCAAGAGAAATCTTGACCAATGGATGGGAGATCGCAGATATACCCCAGGGATTACCTCAGTGTCACTGCTCGACAGAGGCACAGCAAAATAATGGGTATAGTTCCCCATACTAAAGGGGTGGCGTAAGCCACAAAACGATGGGCTAGGCTTGTAAATGCCCTCGGGCAGATAGCCTAGTATGAACCTATGAACCTATGAACCTAAAAGGCAGGATCTGCCCTTGACAAAGCCGAACTGGGTAGGATCTAGTGTCTGTAGGTCCCCAATGTCTTTGTTTATGAGCTCCATGATGATCCTCTCCATAGCCTTGCAGACTAAGCTAGTCAGGCTTATGGGGCGATAGTTTCCAGGGTCCGTAGAGGCTCCACCTTTGTTGAGTGGGACCACTGTTGCTGTATGCCATTCTGTGGGCACATATCCTGTAGTGATTGAATACTATATAAATGCTTATAAATCCTGTCACGTAATCTACAATCAGTTTTTCCAACGTAGAAAGATGGACAGAATTCACATTTGGCCACATAAATGACTGATCTAGAATTACAATTATATTTCTTCTTACTGGCCAGTTTAATATCATTAATTGTTATGATAGCACCAATTTCTACATGCCTACATTAAGGACAATTACCACATTGTGTCATCCCAGGGTATCTATTGTAAACATTTTATTTTTCTCAAAAAGGTTTTTAAAATTCAAACCTTTTTGATAGACTTAGGTCTATCTCCCACTTTACTAATAACATTGGCATCCTCTTGTAGTAGCCTCCAATTTTTATTAATAATGTTTCTAGTTTGCTTAATTTCAACACAAAATGTCATAATAAAGGACAATCCAAATTTTTTGCTTTTAGGTGGGGTATTCAAATCTACATTATTCACATCCATTTGACAAGCTATACTCTGTTTTGCAAGAATGGGGATATATGTACCTGCATTCCTTTTATTTTTAACCTCTTCAATCAAACCATCTACCAGGACCTCCAGATAACCTCTTCTAACAAACATATTTTTCAATTGAAGACATTCTAAGGCAAAATCATTAATTGTAGTGACCATACTATGCACTAATTGGCCTTTCACTACAGAGCGCTTTTGGTAAAATGGATGAAAACTGGTAAAATGAAGGAAAGTATTGGAATAAGTAGATTTTCTAAATATATTTGCTTCCCAAGTACTTCCTATTCGATTTTTCTTAACAAGCACATCCAAAAATGAAATCTGTTCTTCCTGAAAATCATTAGTAAATTCTAAAAAGTTAGATGTGTTATTAAAATATTCAATCAATTCATCATCTTCATTTTTGTTACCATTAAATATCATAAAAATATCATCCAAATATCTAATATATAATTTAATATTCCTGCATAACTGTTCCTCTGAGAAAACAAAAGTATTCTCCCTCTGTGACATATTATTAATCTTCCTCATCAACTTTTTAGTGGAGATAGTACTAAAAATTGTAAGACTAACAATATTTTAGGGAAAATTACCATCTTAATTAGCATTAATCGTTCTTCCATGGTAAAAAGAATTTGTTCCAATTTGTGACTAAATTTAAATTTTATCAACAACCTGTTGAATGTTTGCTTCTATAATTTTTTTACTATTAGACATAATGGTTATACCAAAGCATTTCATTTGATTGCTATTCCAATTGAAGTTAGAATACTTTCATATGATTTTTTTTTTTATTTTTATTAATTAATAATGTACTTGTTTTATTATGATTAAATCTTACGTTTAAGATTTCTTCACACTGACTAATAGAATTATTATATGTTCTAATGAATTTTCCATATTTCCTATTTTTAGTAAAATATCATCAGCAAACAGATGAATCTTTATTTTGAAATCTTCTTTTATTTTGATACCATTAATGTTCTTATTGGATCTAATACAATTAGCAAAGGGTTCTATAATGATTGCAAAAAGGTAAGGTGATAATCAACAGCCTTGTTTTGTGCCTTTTTGTAATTTAAACGAATTAGAAAGAAAATAGCACATTTTAATATGAGCACATCAGTTGTTGTATAACTTAGAAATTAATGCAATTAACTCAGGTGAGAAATTAAACACGTTTAAGTGTTTTAAACAGATACGAACAATTGAGTCTATATTATCATATCGTACTCTCAGAAGAGCGAATGACAGATAATCGACCCTATGTAAGCAAAACCTTACAACGTCGAAACTTCAGAACAGCGATATTTTTCAATGGAAAACAATCGCTGTTCTGAAACAAAAGAAAAAAAACAGTAAAACATTACTTAATGTGGGGGGCTTCATCCCCCACACCCTCCCTACTTAAATATACCAACTCTGAGATTGCACTACAGAGCCAAAAAGGCAAAGTAGCGAAAGCAGCCAAACAAATTCTTTCCCAGGGAAAGAATTAATTTGCTGAAAAGCTGCTTCACTATTTTGCCTTTTCGCGCTTTACTGTTCGACAAAGACGCATTCAACAACCTGCATCTGCGACTCTGTAATAGGGAACCTGAACACTTAATGGAGTCAAAAACCTTATCTCAGTTGAGGCTAATGATAGAAAGTTCTTTTTTTAATTTTATTTGCATAGTCTATTTATGTAAGTATTCTTACTAACCTTTCCTTATCTATTTAAAATAAACCCAGGTTGATCATTGTTAATTAGTTTAGCTAGAAGTAAATTAATTCTGTTAGCTAAAATGGATATGAACATCTTATAGTCCACATTTATAGGTTCATAGGTTCATAGGTTCATACTAGGCTATCTGCCCGAGGGCATTTATAAGCCTAGCCCATAGTTTTGTGGCTTACGCCACCCCTTTAGTTTGGAGAAACTATGCCCATTATTTTGCTGTGCCTCTGTCGAGCAGTGACACTGAGGTAACCCCTGGGGTGTCTCTGCAATCTCCCATCCATTGGTCAAGATTCCTCTTGAACAAGGCCAGTGAGGTGCTCTGCCTCACATAAACCGGGATTTTGTTCCACAGCATAGGGAGTCTTTGGGTGATGAATCTATCCCTCCAGTACGTCCTATTAATAACCGTGTCGAGGTTTAAGTCTCCCGCCCTTGTGGCTCTGAGGGATCTAGATTTTTTGAGATGAAGCATGTTCATCAAATCTGGGTTTGACATGGCCTTGTATGTCAGGCATAGGTCACCTCTGAGCAAGTGGTAAGCAACTGAATATAACTGGAGTTCTTTCAGTCGGGCAGCATAAGACAGATTTTTGAGACCCTTTATCCTTTTGGTGAGGAAAAAAATAGATTCCCACTGCCAGTCTCAAACCCAGGACCTTGGTAACATTAGTCTGTATGACCTACCACTAAGTCATGACTGTCTTGGGTCCTGTATGATGAACACTTTGTAAGATCCTTATCTTGTTTTAAAATAAGTGATGTAAGGGAATATTTCCATGATGGGAGGACTTCAGCACTTGATTTTGTTTCTCTGTAGACCTTGCCTGATATTTTAACTGCATCATCTCATAGTATTTTTATGCTTCTGGTATAAGACCATCTAAGCCCAGTGCCTTATTATTTTTTAACTTTGTTATTTGATCTTTTATTTCTCCTAAAGTGAATGGTCTACCTTTTTTATTTGTTCACTTGTTATTTTATTATTTATAGTTTCCCTTAGAAAGTTTTGCTATATCATCATTATCTAGGTTATTTGTAATATTATTTATATTTTCATAAAATATGTCAAATGCCTCAAGAATACCTTTAATAGCTGTTCTTTATTTTTATTATTTATATGTGTTATAGTTTCTTTTATATGATTTAGTATATTATTTTCTTTGATTTAAGAGCAAGTTTATGCAAGCTTAAATGGTTTACTGAACATGCCTGAAGTTTAAGCTATTCCAGGTTTATTGAAACATGATTTAGAATTTCACCATATTTTGTTGTATTTAAGTTTTTAAATTTAGACTGACTGATAATTTCATTTGGTTTCAGATTTAACTTTAATGTGTCTATTTTGGCCTGTAGCATATTCAATTCTTTGTCCCATTCTCTTGTTTTACTAAAATACCAGCTTTCAACTCTTCAGTTTAAGTAAGCCTTTAATGAAAAGTCAGATACTTCAACATTTATGTTTACTTCTAGGAAATTGTTGATGTCTTTAACATACTGGAGGGATAGGTTTCTGACCCAGAGACTCTCCATACTCTGGAACAGACTGCCTATACATGTCAAGCAGAGTGCCTCCTTGGCCCTCTTCAAAAGGAACCTTGACGATTGGATGGGAAATAGGAAATTCACCCCGGGGATCATGTCAGTCGCCCTTCTAGACAGGGGTCCAGGGAAGTAAACATTGTGGGAAGAAATATCCAGGGAGTTGTTATGGCTAGACTTGTATAGGCCCTAGGGCTGATAGCCTAGTACCAACCTATGAACCTATGAAACCTATACTAATTCTTAAATCCTTTTACTTAATAATGTACATTGGTGATCTCCTGTGATGTATTAAATTGTGAATTTTTAAAATAATATTAAAGATTATAACATTATGGTCCAATAATGAACATGAAACTATTGAAACTTCTCTGATATGTGTTAACAGATTGTTTAAACAAAAAAATATTATCAGTATTTGATTGTGTTTTATTCATTAGATTTACAAAACTCATTAAGTGTTTGGCTGAAGATGTAATTCTCAGCTTTCTATCTGTAGTGCAATCTTTATTTGAAAAAACACAATTAAAATCAACAACCAATATGATTTCACCTTTCATGTAATAAGCTATAGTGTCTAAGTATTTTTTAGCATCATTAGCTCCAACCGTTGGAATCCAATAAGAGTTCACCAATGTATAGAGTTTTCTGTTCCACTCAGTTATAACAATGCTTAACATACCATTTTAATCAATGTAGGTATCATTTACTTGGGGTATTACTGGTGAGTTCTTCCATAAAATTGGGGGGGGGGCTCTTCTTTTAGATTCATAGGTTCATAGGGTGGTACTAGGCTATCAGCCCTAAGGACTATATAAGCCTAGCCATAACAATTCCCTGCTATTTCTTCCCACACTATTTACTTCCCTGGACCCCTGTCTAGCAGGGTGACTGATGTGATCCCCAGGGTGAATTTCCTTTCTCCCATCGAATCTTCAAGAATCCTTTTGAAGAGGGTCAAAGAGGCACTCTGCTTGACATGTATGGGCAGTCTAGTTTTAGCTTAAAAGACAGAACCTGCTAAGACCAAATAATTCTTTAATGAAAGTTTATTTACGTCTTTATTAAATGAATGTGTTTCCTGAAGACATACTATTTGAGCTTTATGTAATTGCAAGTATTTGAACAAACTGCCCCTCTTTATTGAATTATTCATTCCATTAATATTAATAGATATGGATTTTAAATCAGACATTTATATAAGTAGAATGAAATTACATTGGGCATACATTGTTGCAGCCACCAAGGTTTAGGTGATTGGTGGGATGGACTGTGGAGTTATTTGGTTGAGGCTTGGGAACAAGTTGTAACATGTCAGTGGGTCAAAGGTTTCTTAGATGCAATTTTTTCAGTTCCATTGGTGGCAAGGTTAGGTTAAAAATTTTAAATTTGGGTGGTGCCTCACACTTTAAGTGTAGGTTGATAGTGTGACATCTGGTAGACATCACCTATTGTCAAAGTAAGTTGGCTGCAAGGATTGGCATGGGTTTATGGAGGGCCATTGACTTACATTTTGTCTGCTTATTGTTCATGGATGTACTTATTAACAGGGTGGTCTTGGTTGCCAAATGATTTCTTGCTTTATAATAGTGGGTTTGATGACAGGATTATTGTTGATTGATCCATTAGGAATGAAGTCTCATTCTGGTCATTAGTATAGTCATTGCGCGGAGAAAGGGGGTGTGATTAGACAGATATTGTTTCTGGTATTATTGTTCTGTGTTTTTTTCTCCCCTGGCTTGGGGTTTACTGTTTGTGGTGTATTTGGGGTCATACAAAAGGCCATAATGGTGGTTTTAATGTCTTATTATTTATAATGTTTATTTAGTGTAATAGCAAGTTTGCTGTTAAATGGAATTTTGAAGTTCTCATGTGGTTATTATATTCATTGGGCAGTAAACTGGGGCTGAAATTTGATGTAAGGGTATGCAATTGCCTCTGCATAGTTTCAAGTGGCAGTGGGCTTAGTGTTTGGTTGTCTAGTTGGCTGGTAATGACCTGAGAATCATTACAAAGCTTGTATTGGTATGGTAGTTGGGTAACTGCATATTTCACTCATATACAATGAGTATGCTAGGTTTGGGGTTATGGTTTGTTACTCTAACATTGGAGAGAGATCAGTGGTTGTTTGCTTTCAGCTGTTTAGGTACCTAGCTAATTTTGTTAGTTATGTGAAAGGGATTTGGTAGGTGATGGCATGGATACAGTTTGGTTAGGCAGGATGGGGTATACCGAATTATGTTTGGTCTAAGGCCTTTTAATGGTAGTTAGGTTGTTGGAAATTTTGTCAGAGAGAAGGGGAACAGCCTGGTCAGGCTGGTGGGCAGAGAAGAGAGGCAGGCTTGTCCTTTTCTGTTCCCCTTCTGGTGTTGGATGTTCAATTCAATATGTTGAAAGAGTAAATAAGCAAGCAGAGGTAAGCTGCTTATTTGGTTGGATATGCAATTCAATAAATGGTAACTGAAGTGAGAGGAGGTATGCTGCTTCATAAGTAAGTGAGTGGAAGTAGGGACGCTGCTTACTGGTCAGGATGAGCGAGGTCACGCTGTCCTGTTTTAATGTTATATGGATGTGATCCTCACCTATATTGTGTTGGTTGTAATTAATAAATATTGGTTATCAATCATGTTTATGGAAGTTTAATAAAGGTTGTCAAATGTCATTCAGTGTGATATGTTTATTGAAGGGGACCGGGGCAATTAGAATTTTCATAACTCCCACAGCATCACAAAAGTGCTCATGACTCTAAGCTGCTTCAAGCTGGTCCTCATGACAAGGGCTTGCAAATTAACAGTTTAGCAGGTACAATCCACACAAAAACATTCACGAGTGAATACATGCCACCTCTACTTCATATATCAATCCCTCAATCCCCTCCAAACCACCACCAAAAACAAACAAAAAAAAATCTCAAAGTACCCCATTCACTAAAAAGCCATTGCACTCAAAGAAATAACATTTAATGATTCATCAAACACTATTTGTATGAGATGTTTAATTTAAAGCAGACTGTCATTTTTTAAGGAGACATAGCATATAAATTTGCATTAAAAGAATGACAGTTATGTGTGATCCAGGTTTAACTTTTAAAAGTATAAATGTTACTCCAATTATTTGATATCATTCCAATAGTACATTTTATATATGTAAAAGGCTATATTTGTTATACTTTGTTTATAACATAGCTTGTTCTCCTGGGAGCTTTTGCCTGCCAAACATACGATCAATAGTACATTAATGGATGATTTAAGAACCCAGAATGTAAATTAAAATGCATCTTTATTGTTATCTGTTCCATATTGTATTATATTTAATAGTACATTATTCAACTTTGCCAAGATATCAGAAAGTATTCCACCTAACATAAGTTTTGTCATAATAATGAGTAACTTTTAATAAAATGAATAATTTAACCTTTTAAACTCTAAATGAAAATAAATGGCTTTAATTTCACATATAGCAAAAAGAAACAAGCTCTAACATTTTATAAAGGAAATTAGTAACCATTTAAAAGTAGTGAAAGGAACAAATAAATGATTTACTGTATAAAAAGTAATATTCAGTACCTGCTCATAATTATTCAAGCACTCCTTTAAATTAATAACAATTCATAACCATGAAATACATTGATTTTCATTTGTCCTTCAGTTTTTTACTGACTTTGTCTTTATTATCTAACAATGTCTTGTTGCATTTCTCTTAAAAGAAGTTGATAGATTCCAGTCTATTGATTATGTTTTTTTTTTCTAGGATTTTATTGTTCTGTATAAAGTCCATTGCATCTTTCAGGATGTTAAAAATCTTTTTTCCTTCTGGAAGGTGAATCCTGATTTTGCTGGAAACAAGATTTGTGCTTTAATATTGTTTTTCTTTAAGCTTTTAACAAGTGGCACACATGCTTTTCTCTTAACATCACTAATGTTTAATAGTCATTGTCAAATCTTATAGGATGTTCTTTAAGTTTAACTGGATAATTAGTCTATGCAGCCTTTAAGTCTAAATCCATATTTTGACTTGAGGAAAAATCTTATCATCAATGGCCTTGGTGAAAGTTTTTTTCTGTTTAAAGATGCATTAAAAAGTGATCTATGTGCCCTTTTGATTCTAAAGGAAAAATCTTCAGGCAGGTGCAAAGTTTTAGGGGGCCAGGTGTTAAGGAATTGAGTCATACTGTCTCCCTCTTCTTTTTCAGGAATCCCACAAATTCTGATGTTATTCCTTCTAGATCTGTTCTCTAAGGCTTATATTTTTCCTGGAATAAGTTGTTTTGCTTCAGAAGAAATTCAGTGCTATTCTCATTGTCAAATAACCTTCCATCAAAATCGGACATTGCCTCTTCTATACTCAAGATTTGTGATTAATGTTATTTAAGAGATTCACTCAGCACTTCAACTTGTTTTTTACATTCCTCCTTAAAACTCAGTAACAGGAAAAAATCAAAGTTGTAGGCGATAAAGGTCCGTATTCCAAAATAAGACAAAGAATGTAGAAGAGAAGAATAAAACGGACCACCAGGCTAAAAACGTACAAATTTATTATACACAGAGAAGTTAGCACTTTCAGGTACAAGACCCTTCTTCAGTCTGAAGCACTAACTTCTCTGTGTATAATGAATTTGTACGTTTTTAGCCTGGTGGTCCGTTTTATTCTTTTCTTCTCTTCTACATCCTCCTTAAAACTGTCCATTGTGCTTTCTAATTTATCTATCTTTACAGATAACTCATCAATGTTACTTAGTATAGTCTGTATGTCTTTTTTCATAATACTGTCCTGTATACTGGGACTAGAGTGGCTTAGTTTTTTCTAGTTTTCTTGACAGGAAAAAGTAATTAAACGAGTTTCAAATTTGTTATTTTTTGTAGTACACCTTTCAGCAGATGTTCAGCTATAACAACATCAAATTCTGAAACATTTTATTTGAGGTTTTTTTGTAAAAATCTTGTCAGAGATGTTAAAATGAGACAGAGCTGAAAACAATGTTGTTAACTGCTCACCATCTTGGCCACATCCCTCTATGAATTGTTTTTCTTATGTAATAGTAGTACATATAAACTTATACAAGAGCTACATCAAAATAGGCATGGATTGATCTTTGAATGCAATATTCAAGAGTGTGAAATTATTTTTTTTAGATCTTATCCGTATGGGACAAATAGGTAAATCTATCATAACTATGATATATAGAAAAATCAGCATTCACAATTTGCCATGACATGCCACTGTGTGCCACTATCCCCAGACTCTAACAGCTTTTCCATATGTGGAGTTACTTTGGGCTAGGAGATTAGGCTAGGCTAGAATGGAATTTTTAGATGTGGCTAATAAGACTGTTAAAATCTTTTTCAGTAAGGGTTATGACCGAGAGACTATGAAAGATGAAAGGTTTATCTGAACAGTTAAATTAGAATGAATATAAATGATAGATGCCAAGGGAAGGAGGTTAGTAAAGAAATGCAGGGATGCTTGTTATTTTGTTACAGAGTATGGATTATTTACAAAACAAATAGTAGAAATAGTTAAAGATGGGTGGCAATTTTTTCAGAAATGATGTAGAATCAAGTGGGTCTAATTGATAAGATTGAAATTCTAAAATATAGAGTAGTAGAAGATCAAGACAACAAATTCAAATGGCCAGAAAGTTGAACGATCACAAAGCCAGCTTTCACATAATTGTACAAAAACTTTAACAGTAAGTGACCAGCAATCACAACATCTAAGATGAATAGGGTGAAAAGTACAGACTGCACCACAAACCATGGCTAATGCCAAATGAAAAGAAAACCAGCATGACAAAGAGTACTCCTTTGGAGCATTTGTCCTTAACTAAACGTTAAACATGACATCCATATTTGTGTAAGTCGACATAATAGCCCTGTAGCAACTACAAGAAAATCTGAATGGCATATTAAAAGTGCTCAAAACAGCACCTATGATAGCACATCTGACTTAACAAACAAAGGAAATGAGAAATGGACAAAATAGAAATACACAATTACCTGTCTGTAAATCACTTATAGTTCTCTGCATAAATTCTTCACATTTAAGAGGGTAATCTGTGGCAGAAATGCACTGCATTACTATATCCTGGCCAACACTACTTAATATAATTTTACATCTAACTCTATTGACCTGTTGAAGCATGACTTTTCAGTTTGGGAGTCCTGCAGCACATTCCAGGGAAATGTTATCAAGAACTTCATCTACTACTAAGCATGGAATAACTGTTGATAATATCACTCTTGTCTTCTAATTCATGATGAATTCTGTATTTTTGTACCTCCACTGGATCACTAACATGGTGATCTGCTACATATTTTACAAGTTCTTCTCCTGTCACTACACATATATTTACTGTGCAACCCCTACATGTCCCCTCTGATTTAAGTTTGCAGTACCAGTGCTTTTTATTCTTTGCATATCTTTCTATGTTATCTATAAATATATATCCATTCAAAACAGGGATGTCATTACCTTTTAATGATGTATCTGTACTGTAAATGCCCCCAAGAAGCTAGGTGTCTTCTGTACTGCCTCAGTCATGATAGGTTACTTTCATATCCCTCATGCATGTGTACGATAGGTGCAATCCCCATATATGTGGAGGAAGGTGTTAATAAAGCACTACATTTCAGCATATTAGTAATTATGCACTATAAACTAGATATACTTCTAGCTAGTAAGTTGCTGTATACCACTGCTTAAAGTCTACTCTCTATTTTTAAATGAGTAACTCTAACCATTTTCGTTGTTATGACTGTCCATCATGTAAAAGCTTGTGTATGATCATCATGTGAAAATCAGCTTTGTGATCATTTGGCTGTTCAATGTTGTTGTCTCAATCTTCTGCTACTCAATATTTATCAACTAGATCTGAATTACGTAGGGATCTTCCAAGTTGGAAAAGTGTGCACAATGGATAAGGTAAAAATCTGAAGGATTATTTTAGTAAAAAAAAATATTATAAAGGTTGACAGAGAGAAATAATTAGGAATATAGGAGAAAATGTAGGAAATGTTATTTGTGGGCACTATTCTGTATGCCCATTTATAGAGAGAACATTTGATTATATAAATGGGAAAAACTGGATGTTAAAGGTATGCATTTCAGAAAGAGTGACATATGCTATTAGCTACTCTTGTAATTTATTTTATATAGGAGAAACTAAAAGAAAGTTCAAGATAAGGATGCAAGAACACATTTTGGAGAATGTAGGAATCAAGAGACAGGAAAGTCCTCCGTTATCAAGAGTTTCAATTCCGCAGTGGTATAGCTGACAAATTACTCAGAACATAAAACAAATATTGCAAATTATTAAGAGAAACCCTCCTTAAGAAATAAAATATGGAAGCTTCCTGCCATCTTCCATAACACCGTTGCCACTTCACTTTCAGAACTGCACAAGAGATGATTTATTTCTGAGGATACAAGTTGTGGCATATGAAAAATTAAAAATCTGATGTGCAACACCTTAACAGGGAACAGTAAATCATTTCTACTATGTAACTGTTAAAATTGAAGAAACATTACATAGTAAAAAACAGCATGTGATATGTTTACCATTTAAGAGCAAGGTATTAACTCATGCTAAATGCGAGTTTAGACATTTTAGCAAATTTAAAGCAGCCAAATATAGACAAAACACTTTTAATTAGTTACTATTTCAGGAGATTCAGTGCATATATATTAATTACAGTCCCTAAGCAAAATGTCTTGTGCAAAACAGTTAATAATCAAATTATTCCTACTATAATACCGTGCCTTATGATGTCACTGAACTGCTGTCATTGAGTAGTCATGCATGACTTTTATAATCAATAATATGATTATCTGTTCTGAAATAAAAATAGACCATGCACCACCAGCATAGCCCACACATATCACTGCATGCATCAGTCATATTCTATGTCATTTTACAAGAATGGAAACACTAGTTTGAATATCATGGCTCATACTTATGGACTAGACACTGTCTCTTTACCTATACAGCCATATACCATGCACAAGCCTGATGCATAAGTTTTCTTCCTACCACTGCTAGAGGGTCATCATTAGTCATAGTAGGACTTGAACTTGGACCAGCAGTGACAGCATGGATCACATCATCACCAGATCAGTGAATGATCCTGTTGTGTAGAATGCAACACAGAGTAAACTTCATGCATGCAACAGTTAGTTCATACTGAAGGGCACCCCCAGACTCATCCAGATATCTGAATCAGCTGTTCAGCATGCCAAATACCCTCTTGATGGCAATTCAAATGTGGGGCAGAGCTGTATTAAAATTATCTTCTGCAGCTCTACTTGAATTTCTCACAGGTGTCATGAGCCATGGCTCCAGTGGGTATTCTGCAGCACCTGATAAAAGAAAAACAGGGAGAGAAAGTGTGGGAGAGACAAAGCTTAAGAAAAAGTGGCTAAGTATTAAGCAATACATTTTACTATGAATAAAAACTTAAATGAAAAATAAAATATTATTTCCACTTACTAACAAGGTGACCACTGGGCATCATGCCATGCAGATAGAAGCAGTAGAGTGAGGTGATATGGCATGATGCTGGGCAAACATATTGGTGATATACCACCATGCATCACACACTATCTGGCAGTTGATGGAATGGTAGTCCTTCCTATTGCAGCAACAGTCCCCCTGAGGACCAGATGAGACACTAATGGCAATACAGGTGCAACCTATCACACTATTCAAAGTTTGGACTTGATCCTGAGGTGACACTGGGAAACAGATGTACTGATCCACACATGCCTTCCAGGAAATGCTGAAGTATTCTTAAGGCAGAAGCCTGCAAAATACCTGCAGTCTCCCCAGAGCAGCCTCTCTCTGGAAGGTCCTGGAGGTAAGTATAGTAAGGCTATACATTCCTTAGTATCTACAAAGATAAGTTGGCCATGCATACCACAGTACCATTGTGGGGACAATACATGCTTTATAAGACCATTACAATATCCCTCTCCACTCTAAACCTGTCAAGAATTTTCTGATTATCAAAATAATGATGAGCTATTTTGTGTTTATATCTCTGTCTTCTTGGGTGGCAAACACCACTGGGTACAAGTGGTTTTGGTAGCCAAAACAAGCAGCTCACACTAGGAAATAGCAAAGCTAGCAACAACAGAAAGCATCTTCATCAATTGCAAAGTAGATAAAGAAGGTGTGATTCTGCCTTTTATAATGAATCTGCACATGAGGTAGAAACATGTCAAAATAGATGTGAGTATGATTTGCAAATAGGCGGGAGAAGGACTTATTAGCATATGAGGTTTTGCATCATTTCTTATTCCCATTTCATTATTAGCAAATTTGCTTAAGCTTATTTATGGCCATTCATGTTAGCTTAAATGACCTCTGTGAATCGCACCTTTGCTGTGCATACATGCATAGAGCACGACTTTCCTTTACTATTTCGCGTAATGGCTGTGCATACTACACATTCTCTCAGGAACACTTTGGTTGTCTATCTGTGAGCCTTCATGTTAGGTTAAGCACTTTTGTCTACTTTATTTGGTTGGTGAGATACTTACAGAAATATAACAATTCTCACATTATAACTAAATCCCATACGAACAGCACTTAGTAGCTTACTGACAGAGGTCAAACATGAATACAGTTGTGTTGCCCATTATATAATCTTTAAGATGAAATTGTTCAGTAGTTTGTATGTAGCATGGTTTTCCAAATATAAACATAACTATGAAGAGACGATACTGGACAGAGAGGTACCATGATGGTGACAAAGAACTGAATGGATGTGCTGTTATGGTTTAATGAGCTCAAATTAGATCCAGCAATACTACAGGAGAATGTAAAATACTTTAACTTGATTTAGTGGTGCTGAGAATGAATCAAAGGCAAATCACAACATCCCTCATTGCCACTACTAAAAAAGTGAGATAGTGAGAAGGAGAAGATACAAATTCAGATGATTTGAAATTAAAATGAAATGTTATAAAAGAGTTTAGGTTTCCAAAAACAGTTCAATGACTCCTATAAGTGAGAGTTTTTGTAATTCAGCTAAACATGAAAAATTAGGTGGCATATACCATAGCTAAATCAGAAAGCATCTCAAAATAAAGGGCTTAAAACACAAAGACAACACAGAATTTTCACATTTCGAAACAAATCAAGTTAATACAATATGCTAATTAAAAGTTACAAGTGTTGGCAAGAATTGAGAAGGAATAGTAGGTAATGTAATATAACTCAGTAAGACTGCTTCCAAGGCTCACTTAAAATGTCATCTCTACCTTTTCCTTCAAACTTCATCCCACCTTGTGTCTGAAAATGTCACTAAAACCCTTACTCATATCTTTCTCTCCCCCTCAGCACTGTACCACCAATATTCAAGCATGCAGTTCTGTTCACTTTGTCTATAGTCACTTCTCCTAATGGGTTGAAGGATTATAGACCTATTTCTGCCCAGAGCCCTATGACCAAAATATTTGAAAAACAGTCACACAAGCAACTACTTAAGCACAATAAAAGCTATGGCCACTACGTGATGTACAGCATGGCTTTCACAATACTTTCAGTACCTTTACTGCTATGATAATTGCCACTGATACCATTTACTGCAACCTGAATACAGGACTTATTACTGCAGGTCTCTGTTGACGTGAGAAGGACTTTTGAAATAGTTAACCATAACTTTTTTTTCAAAAAACTCAAGACTCAACTTTAAAGATAACAATATTTGCTGGTCTTACAGCTATCGAAAATAGAGAAACTTCCAAGTCCATAGCAATGTCTCATTCCCTACTGCTGGTAAACATAATATGGGTGTACCGCAAAGGTCTGTCCTAGGTTCTCTCCTCTTCTTTCTTCTCTCTCTTTCTTTGCTAATGATCTCCCCCTTGCAATACCAAATTTTTAATTAATAATATGCAGATGATATGCTGTTTCTGCAATCCAGTACTAGCTACTCTGACCTGCAAACCAAGTTACACAGAACAATTTTGCTTAGTTAAGTACCTAATCCTCTTCTAACAAACTTCGGTACTTATGTATTATCGCAACCACCACATTCTACATGATTAACTCTGCATGTGTACATGCTAAGGATGGGTAAACAGCATGACTATAAGCAAAAGTGGTACTGTTTAGACTGTTATGTTACAAAACACAGTTGAAGTGTATCACGGTGAAATTAGTGTATTACACATTAATGATAATCCACCAACATTTAGAAAAAAAGCAAAATAGTTTGGAATATTTCTGAGGCAGCTGCGGCTGTATCCCGATTCTGTGTTGAGCGGGCCTGTGATCTACACATTGGTACAAAGTCTGTCAATGTTTACCAGCTTAACCTGAACAGACATTTAAGTCTAAAAAAATCCTAACCCTTCAAACACTAAACAATTCCCTGAAGTTTTGCTGGAAATACCTTTAGACAGGGAACACGACAAAATGCTTTTGCTAACAATGACAGGTTATGATGGGAGGTTGCAACAACATTGCGCTGTGGCTAACATTATAGTGAATGTCATACATGACAATGACAATCCTCCTATTTTCAGGCAGATTCAGTATGTTGTAGCCCGGTGAAGGAAATGCTACAAAAGGGAGTTTAATAATTACATGAAATGCCACTGATTTAGATGAGGTAGAACGCTGAAGTAGATTTCACTTTCAGTGATAGTACCACAACAGAGTGAGTCGTTCAGAACATGGTGGTTGCAATAATACGTAAGTACCCAAACTTCCAATTAACCCGAAGAAAACCAATGTCATGGCTTTTGCCTCAACCAAGAAATTACTCACTCTTAACAGATCTTACTTGAAACATAATATCTAACGTGACTGAACAGTTATACCTACTCCTAATACTTAAACCTGCCCTTTCCTTTACCACACATAGAGATTTTGTAGCTAATAAAGTACCTGCTCAATTAAAACTATGTCACAAGATAAGTCACCGCCATTCATCCACAGCTTTTAGGGCCATGAGGGCCATTACTAAAATATTTTAACACCTAAACTGGAATGCAGCCTTCCTTTTCTTGTTATACATGCAGCCTACAATACTCATGGAATTCAGAAAACTTAGAATAAAATCTGCAGATTCATTCTATCAACTGACACACAGATGCACAGTTGCAATTTGCCAATAAATTCCATTTGGCTTTCAATGTCTCATATGGCTACTTTTCTTCTAAGTTCTCCAATTTAGAAAAACAATTTCTACCCTCATTTAAGAGTGAACCTACCTTTACACAACCTTTATGTACTCAGAAATACACAGGAAAAAAATTCTCCCCAGTACACTCTCCATTCAATCCAGTTGTAGGTGAGAGAGATACTTTAGACTGAAACCTGCTACATGTAACCACCTGCCTACTGTCATCAAAAAATAGACACCATTAAAAGCATCAAATATGTACTTAAACAGCATTTCTTTATGAATCTAGTTGCAATTGCTAACATGACAGTTGTAAGATAACTTACCATCCCATATCATGAAAAATATAATGCATTTAAAATTTCTCACCCTCTTAATGTGGCATCCTATACACATATATTTCAAATGTTTTATAGGTTCATAGGCAATTGCTAAGCTTGCTGCCCTTGTGGGCCATTTTAAGCCTTGCTAATTTTCCTTTCTATGCTCAAAATAACCTAGCCTATATAGTTATAGATAAGCGTTTCCCATCCCATGGTTGATAAATATATAATACCCCTAATGAGAATAACTGGGATCATACCGTAGATAATTTGAGGTGACCCATGCATGGGATAAAGCATTTAGGATCTGTCTCAATCCATTAGTAGTATAGGGGGCAGACCTGGGGTAAAGTTTCTGTTTTGCATGCATAGATCTAAATTGTACTTGAATATGGACAGCAATGAATTTTGTGTTATGTGGATGGGGAGTCTGTTCCACAGCAGAGGTATCCTCTGTGCCTCTCCAAACCATTCTGCTGATGTTGCGGAAAAGGTTTTGATCCCTAGACCTCATATTTCTGATTTTTATTTTATCTTAACATTTATTTACTGGGAAAGTATGACTTGGAACTAAACCAGTTTTCAGCAGAGGTCTTGGGGAAATGCTCCAGATGCATGTCTTTGTAACATGGGAGGAAACCCACATGAACGCAGGAAGGACATGCAGAAGGCACTCAAGCCAAGAATTGAACCAGAGAACCTCTTGCTGTGAGGCAATAATGCTACTGCTGCACCACTGTGCCATCTGATGCTGTCTGACTTGCTGATGTGCAGTTACTCCATCAGTAATTGGTCAGTGGACTCCTTGTATGGCAGACACAAGTCACCTCTTAGCAGTCTGTAGGATACCAATTATAGTGATAGGGCTTTGAGTTAGTCAATGTCAGAAATGTTGTTTAGGCCTTGTATTCCGTTATTAAGGCATCTCTGTGGGCATTCCATTTGTTGCATATTTCTGGATAGATACATGCCAAAGGTTGAATTATAGTCAATGACTGGCCTAATGAGTGTTGAGTAAGGGGGGGGGTGGCATTGGCATCCCAAGATCTAGACATATTCTCTTTGTTTTAAAAGCTGTGCAATACAGGAGGACTTTCTTACAGCAGTAGATGCATACTGGTCAAAGGTTAGGTCACTGTCCACATAACTTTGCAAAGCCTGAGCAAATGTGTCAACTCTTAGGGCCATATTGCAAGTGTGGTAGCTCCCTGGGGTAGATGACTTCCCAAATGACACAATAATGCATTTTGTGGTGTTTAGTTTCAGTCCATGATTTTGGCACCAGTTATTTATTTGGAACAAACATTCCTGCAGGATGGCTAAGTCATTAATGGAGTTTATGTATTATATTATGGTTGCATTGTATTTTATGCATATCTTAGCTTGCATTTTATGTATATATATATATATACATATATATATATATATATATAGTGGATATAAAAAGTGTACACACCCCTGTTAAAATATCAGGTTTTTATGATATAATAAAATGAGATCACAATAAATCATTTCAAAAGTTTTCCCACCTTTAATGTGACCTATAACCTGTACAATTCAATTGAAAAATGAACAAATCTGTTAGGGGAGAAAATATAAACAATAAAAAAACGTACGGTAAGCTGGTTGCATAAGTGTGCACACCCATAAACTAATACTTTATTAAAGCACCATAATTACAGCATTCAGTGCAACGAAGATCACATGATGACACAAGTTCAATAGCATGCATGTAACATGCATGTTCACACTTCCAACAACACGCCACTATGTGTTACAAGAATAGATGAGCCCTGATAAGGGCTACAGAGCAACGTCCTTACTATAAACAAGAAGGAAATGGGTCAATAAAGCAGTCAGAAAGGGGAAAGAGCTAGCAGAGGAACACACAGAAGGGTAGGGGGAAAGGAAACGTAGTATGGGAGCCATCAGGGTGTGTTTTTGAGGGTAGGACAGATGCCCATTTTTTTCATATTTCCATGAGGAGTAGTAAGGGAACAGAAGGGAAGGAAAGGTAGTAATGGGAAGGATTTTGTAGGAAAGAGGGTATAGGAATAGCAGCAGGAACCAGCAAACACAAAAAACAGATGAAGGCCAGTAAGGGTGATGCTGTCACAAATGGGGAGAGAAGGACAGACAGGCAGGCAGAGGGAGGGCAACTGGTGAATTGGAGGACAGGACAACAATCTGGGCTAGGAAGTGACAGACAAGGATGGAGAATGCTATAATGGGGGATAGACTGTGGTGCCAACTGACAACCATGAGAAAGTTGTGAGGCCAACCTAAAGTCAACCACCTCCATGACTGCCCTAATCGCTGGCATAGCCACTGTTGTTCTGCTCACCAGGATCAAGAGGCAACTCTGCAAGTTGGACAAGGAAGCATTCCAAGCTGTCAGTGTAGATTTCCAGCTACTGTCCACCAAGGCTGTCACCTGAGTTACCTAATGGGACCCATCACTGATGGATCCCCATCAGATGCAGACCACCATGGGGTACCAGGGAACACTCTAGGTCTAACCCTGCTTGGATGGTGCATAGATAGTTTGCATAGAACATTTTGTACTTTGCTCACCACCTGGCAGTAGTTGAAGGAGTGGAAACCCTTCCTCTTGATGTCCCACTGTCAATGTGGACCAGACAGGGATTTGATAGCAATACGGGTACAATGAGTGACATCTAAAACCTAAAGAAAAAGGGCTATTTTGCAGTACACCTGTACAAAGTTATTTATTTCCTTGTTGGTCCATAAGAACTACCTATGTTCCTGCAAATTCTGCAGCATAACATCAAGGAGTGGGGGTGGTACTCAGATAAGCTAAAAACTGTGATACACCCATTGTGCTCCCTGTTGGTTTCTGGAAGTTCTTTCCAGCCAACATTGTCTAAACTGCGCACATCTTAGCATCTGCAGGGATTTGCATTTCACACATCTCAAGTGATTTCATGTGGGAATGGCACATGCCTACCAGCTGCTGTACAGTGCCTGTCAAAATAGCAGCATCTGATTATACAACTGTAACTGAAGAGATGGTATGTTATACACAGTGGGATCCTACTGAAACATGGAGGATGACAGTAGGATCCTTCTGTGACATGGAGGGTGACAGTAGGATCCATCTGTGACATGGAGGGTGACAGTAGGATCCCTCTGTGACATGTAGGGTGACAGTAGGATCCTTCTGTGACATGGAGGGTGACAGTAGGATTCTTCTGTGACATGTAGGATGATAGCAGGCTCCTTCTGTGACATGGAGGGTGACAGTAGGATCCTTCTGTGACATGGAGGGTGGTGGTAGGATCCTTCTGTGACATGGAGAGTGACAGTAGGATCCTTCTGTGACATGGAGGGTGACAGTAGGATCGTTATGTGATATGGAGGGTGACATCTTGTTCCAACATAAAAACTGACTGTAAAGGCAACCTTCAACATAAACTGTTCAGCTATTATTACTGCTATTTCTAGCATTGCATTATGGTCTCTACCTGTTTTCACAGAGAAATTAAAATGAGCAAACTCTTTGGTCATGTGGGTGATAGTGCAATTTGTACACATTTTAAAACAACGCTGCTATGGTGTTTATTCTCATTTTCATTTACAATGTGGCTCATTACTATAGCCCATATCAGTATGTAGTCATTAGCTTTTGATGCCAACTGCACAATTCCACCTACTTGTGCTCACTCTGCATCTGAACTGCCCCCTCACCTTCTGCATCTTGCTGTTTATCACACTGTTTTGCTAAAATGTTGTGCTGTTCATTTCTGGATCCTGATGTATGGGTTTATCAAGCAAGATTAATACTAGCAAGAAATCAGCTGCTTCACAAAGCAGTGTGGGAATGCAAGGAAATACAGCAAGCAAGATAAAGTGCAAAGAAGATATAATATTTTATGAATGAGCAAACTTGGGTAAGCTGTACATGCTGCAGTGCTGCAGCCATTAAAACAAACCAAGAAGAGAAAAAAAATAATAAGGAAAAAGTAGATTTATGTATACAGAACATGAAAAATACATTAGTCAAACCAAAAATGACTAAGACACCAATAAATAGAAAAATACAAATACTACAAAAAACATATATGTATATATATGAACTATTGTAACATATACCATGTTTGAAGACATCACATACAAAAAGTGCTGCAGTTCCATTTGTACAATAAAGATTATTTAAAAAACAAAATGTTATATTTCTCCTAATAAAATGTACCTACTAACAGAAAATGTTGTTTAACAGTGGCTGAATTGTGTGCTATGCTGAGTAAATTTTTGTAGGAATGTACACACCAGCAATCCTAGCCATTGATGTTGCACCTAAGTCCTATAGGAATCCCATGTGCAGACAATACTATGGAGGAAAGGCCGGGCAATCTGCTTTGATCACCTACTTGTCTTGTAAACTCTGTGCATAGTATTGTCTGGAGTTTGCAGGACAAGTAAGGGATCAAAGTAGATTGCCAGGCCTGTTTGCCATATCATACATACAATGTCTGTGTGAGCACACACACACACACACACACACACACACACACACACACACACACACACACACACACACACATACACACACACACACACACACACACACACACACACACACACACACACACACACTCACACACGCACGCGCACACACACACACACACGGACACACGCACACACACACACACACACACACACACACACACACACACACACACACACACACACACACACACACACACACACACACTCTGACAATTTAGAACCATTTCACCTACTGTTATATCTTTGGGATGCAGAAAGAAAATAGAGTACCTGAAGAAAATCCACATGACTACAAGAAAGACATGCAAACTCTACAAATAAGCCACCCCAACTGTGAAATGGAGCAGGAAAACTTTTGCTGTGAAGTGACAATTCTACTCACTATGCTACTGTTGTCAGCCCCATGGCTGCATAGCTATATGCTAAAAATCTCAATCAACAATGTATCATGGTAGCATGGCAAAGCAGTCAGTGCAAGCTTTAGTTAGTAGCAATGTCAGGGATGTGAATTGTAGACTGCTTTAATTACTGGATCATAATACAACAGTGCCATGCCTCTTGCGCAGTGGGGGTTCACAACATGATGCCACTCATTAAGTAATAGAGTAATTTCAGCAGATAAATGCATCAACTAATCAGTAATTTGGTATAACTACACCTACATGCTTCCATTTCAGTAAAAGTCACATGCTGTGCTGCTGTCCTATGATTATATATAACTAAAAATACATCTTAAAGTTAGTCACATAAATGGATACACACTAGTCCCTCATCCATACCCTTGGGTAGCATTTCTAAAATGCTGCACGCTTATACATGACTGAGTAAAGCTGTGACAGGCAAAGAGCGTGACCTGATCTTGCTCATTCCAGCAGCTGTAGATGTCTTTATAACCCAGCTATTCAGTGTTAGAACTGCAAGGAGAATAATATGTTCCTTAAATTAAACATGTCAGATATCAGTCTTTAAGGGAGTCTGTTAGCACTCTGAGCCTACAATTACAGTTTAGGGCAGAAGGTAAAGTCTATGAGCTGCTAACAAGATTCTTCCTGTAGTCCTTGGTTTGGCTCTTTCAGTGTGGCAGAACAAGCTACTTAACCATACAGTGCCCACGTATTACATCTGAAAAGAAACACCTGTGATACCTAGGTCTACTTGATTAAAGAATATATAAAAGAAAAGATAAAAAGTGCAGTTACTCATTAGTGTACCTCTCAGCTATCCATTTTCTTAGCTGGTAATATTAACAGTAACTGAAGAGTGCTCTTTATCCAATAGAGATTTTTTCTAGTCTTATATGTTCACAGTAAAACAGTTACATTAAAGATAATCACTTATTATCCTGAGTTTGAAATACTTGTTTTAAGAGATATTTAAAGGTAGGCAATGGTAAAAGGAAGGAAGGAAGGAAGCCACATTTATTCCTGTTTTCAAAGGGAAGCACCACAGGAAACTGAAGATGTTAATAAGCCATTTATATTGTGGTATAATTGTCCTAATGTGATTGCATATCTGCCTTATGAAAAAAGAATGTGGGGGGCTTCATATTACTGAAAAGATGGCTGTCTTTTAGTACACCTTTAGAAAGGGGCTATAAAACAGTGTACAGTTCTGGGGCACTGTGTACAGTAAATCAAGGACTGCAGGTTGATGTGATCTTTACTGGTCTCAGCAAAGGGTCTAACCTTGTTAACCATAATGTCACAATTAATAAACTTTACTTTTAGTAGCAGATGTTCATCTAGTAGGCTAGGTTCATGAATGGCTGCAAACTGGTTGCAGGAAGGCATGACTGATGTCATGTGTTGGAGACATGCATACACAAAGTTATTGTTCCATAAGGGTTTTTGTTTTACACCTGTTCTGTTTTCCCAGAATGTCAGCAATCTCCTTTTGCCATATTATGTTCTGATTTGTAAAAATGCTGATTATTTCACACTATCAAAAACCATAACCCAGTAAATGTACTGGAATATCTTAGAAAATGCTCAGAACTGGTTATGTATCTGGTTTAAACATAATTATAGTGCCTGATACCTCCAAACCAACCCACTTGGGTATTGGACACAGGGCATTCAGTACCAGTAATCTACTATTTTGAGTCATACTTGACAATGTTGAAACATTCAGTGATTTGGGAATACTGGCAGACAATAATCCATCTTTTGCAGCCCATATAAAACAAGTGTGTTTGTGAAATCTAACAAATTAGTAGGATCTACTCAACAAATAGGAAAAAGAACAGTTTTTGTGATGATTTCATCTTTTATATTTGACATTTCACTGTTACTAGTGCTATGATTTTATCATTTTTATCTGATGTTTTTCTGTTACTATCATTTATATCTGAGATTTCACTCTTACTAGTGCTATGATTTCATCATTTATATCTGACATTTCACTGTTACTAGTGTTATAATTTCATCATTTATATCTGATATTTAGTGTTACCAGTGCTATGATTTCATTATTTTTATCTGATGTTTTTCTGTTACTATCATTTATATCTGAAATTTCACTCTTACTAGTGCTATGATTTCATCATTTATATCTGACATTTCACTGTTACTAGTGTTATAATTTTATCATTTAGATCTGACATTTACTGTTACTAATGCTATGATTTCATCATTTTTATCTGACATTTCACTGTTACTAGAGCTATGATTTCATCATTTAGATCTGATGTTTCACTGTTATTAGTGCTATGATTTCATCTGATATTTCACTGTTACTAGTGTTATGATTTCATCATTTATACCTGACATTTCACTGTTGCCAGTGCTCCCTGTTGTCCTCTTATAAAGGCCATTTTTCTAATCACATCAAGGGGATACAAAGAAAAAAATACCAAAAGTACTTCTAGTCTGAAATCCCTTGGACATGAATCCAGGTTAAAGATGAAAGATGATTAATTAGTATTCTTTATTAGACTGTAAGATGAGAAGTAATCTGCTTTTGATTTGTAAGACCTTTAGGGATGATCATCTGTCTGCCATTCAAGTTCTACCTGAAAGAAATAGTGATTTTCATTTAAGTGGATCCAAATGAGGCATAGTTAGGGACCCATTTGATGACTGTTTCACAAAACATATAGTTCTGCTTGTTGTTTCAAAGGAAAAGTGTTAATTGTGTCAATACATTTAAAAAAGACATTCACCATTTTTATATGATAAGAAATATATGATTAAATAGTATGGGAAATAGATCAAATCTTTTGAAATTGCCTCTTTCAAACTTCTTCTTGTAAATATGATGTATGTTTGTAAGTATATTTGCATGTATGAATGTATGTAATGTACTGAACCAATTTCTTTGTACATCTGGGTTATCTTAGTTGGATTTCAACTGCCTTATTGGTGGAATTTGCAATAAAATTGGAATTTATCATCATTTCTATGGGTGCCTTACATCAAGCTTGTTGGTTCACACGTATCTCTTGGTTATGTATTGTACTGCATAACAAATATCAGAGCTGTGAACTACTTTGAGCCATACAACCAGTCTTGAAAAGCTGACATACGCTAAATGATGTATCTTTTCATGGGCACTTGAAGAAATGAGGCATTTTTTTTCTCCACAGCTGTAAAGCTATAGCATTGCATTTGTTTGATTTCACTTAACAGAAACTATAAAGATGACACAAAACATGAAAACATGAAATATATTCTATACCCTGTTAAAGACACCTTGTAGTTATAGCTGTGAACAAAAAAAAAAGTTCTAAATTTTACAGGTTCTATTTGAAAATCATCTGTAAATTCATGTAACAAAACTATGGCAATGAAATTATATGTTTTAGATGGCAAAGAGTCAGCTTTGCCAAGCTATCCAGCAACAAAGAAACTTGTCACAGGAAATAAAATGAACCAAGTGGAGAATGAACAATGATATATGAATATTAAATCATACCAGAGACTGGGCACAGGGTTCATATGCAGAGATGCTCCCCGGGATTCATGAAGCTTGCGCCAGGTGCAGGCGTAGCATAGGCGGAATAATGCCAAATATGGCTGTCAAGATATTCAGGTACGATCCAATACCACGTGCACTACCGGCGTACGCCAGAACTGCACAGCCCTCGGCATAGGTATGCTAATCACCCCATGCGCAGTGTCGCACCATGCAAATGAAGGCATATAGCAATTCATGAAGTGGTGCAGGTGTAGCGTAAGGCCATGGAAATGTAAACCAAAAAACACGGTTTACATTTTCCTAAGCAGAACATCTGAGCTATGGAAGTGGACCAGACTCATGTATTACAAAGTTAACATATGCCAATGGCTAAATACACAGCCAATGGCATAAGAAAGGATGCACAACACCTAAAAAACAACTTTAATGTTATGTCCACAGTAATGCAAAGTACAACCGCAGGGCATGTGTGCGCAAACTGGAACATAAAGAAAATATATAGAAATGTCATAAAATCGCAATGTAATACAAATCAGGTGTACACCATAATACACAATGATAGGCATGGAACACCACAACCAAGGTGCAAGGGTTGCTAAGGGCCTGCGACAGTGTTTGGCGTGGTAACTATGAATTAGTAGTCAATGCCATGCAAATGAGGCAGATAATACTGAATCGCAAATGTCCCACCGGATGAAGGTTGAACCATATGGCACAGTGCTATAACACCGAGGAGTGGCTCAGAGGAGATACATGACATCAGCAGAGGGGTGTGCCACCGTAGCAGTAAGCACATTGGAGCAATGCAAATCTGGCCTGGCCGTTGCTAAGCAAAGCTGCAGGACAGGGGTGGGGAGGAAGGTATAGAATCGTTTAGTTGAGAGCACACATGGTGCCCAAAAGCGCATGTGTACAGGGATGAAAACGTGCCTGAAACCCAGTAAGCGGATGTACGCGGCGCGAACAATAGCACAAACAGGAAGGTCAGGGGAAGAAAAGAAGGAAATGCCGAAATAGGGTAATTGGCATACTAATGAGCAATCAACACCAATCAACTCACGGAGGCCAGTCGATGGTAGCTGTCAAGTCTGCTCGCAGAAACCTGCAAAATAGAATAGGGGAGGCATTGAAATGCAAAGAAAGGAGGGGAGGCATTGGATTGCAAAGATAGGAGATCTGTCATAGCAGAGCAAAGCAAACTGACAGTAGACCAGCAATAGCACACATTACGCAAGATACTCCAGGTCTAGAAAAGTACAAATTAAAGCAGGTTGCCGTATGCATGCCAGAAAATGGTAGGTGGAACATGCAGAAATGTAAAGGGAAGGTCAAGAGGTAATCCATGGCAGCCAAATGTAATTCAACACCAAAGGCACCACAATAGTAGTTCCGGTAGTAAAGCACATAAGATATCCTGTAGCTATGATCGTACATACACACCCTATGACATCATCGGTGTTCACAGCAAAATAGTATAAAGTGTGAAAGCACCCTACACACACCTGTGAATTCCCAAACACTGCACCATAGGTGTAAACACATGGGGAACTTTTAAAATGTACATGTTGGGAGCTGCCATAGCTGTGATTCATCAGCATGTGTTAGAGACTGACGGTGTTGTGGAGGATGATGCCGACAACCACTGCAGGCCCCGGAGGAGGAGAAGAGTGTTCAGAACAAGGGTAACCTACCAGGGGCTACATGATATGGAGATAGTAGAGCATTACAGGGTGGACAGGGACATCTTACAGCAAATAGTGGAGCTGTGCCGGCCACGCCTGAGAACCAGAAATAACAGAGGGGAACCCATCCCAGTGGACAAGAAGGTATGTGTAAGCATGCGAATACTAGCCACAGGTACCTTTCAAAGGCCAACTGGAGATATAATGGGGATCTCACAGGCATCAGCATCCAGGGTACTACACCAGTTCCTGGATGCCATGTTACCACATGCCAATGAGTATATATACTTCCCCCGAACTCAGGAGGAGTTGGCCAGCAATATGCCTCACTTCCACCATGTGGCACACTACCTGGAGGTACTGGGTGCGATAGACTGCACGCACATACAAATCAAGTCACCACCCAGTGAGCATGGTAGGCGCTACATAAACCGCAAGGGATTCCACTCCATCAACTGCCAGGTCATGTGTAATGCCCAGGGCATAATCATGGATGTGTGTGCTGGCAGCCCTGGAAGCTACCATGACTATCTGGCATGCCTCACAGCTGTATCAGGTATTTGTCAGGGGGGACATCCCACATGGTCACCTTGTGGGGGATGCTGGCTATGCACTGGAGCTGTGGATGATGACACCCATCAGAAATGCACACACACCCATGCAAGAATGCCATAATGAGGCACATGCACAAACCAGAATCATCATAGAGTGTGTGTTTGGGATGCTGAAATCACGGTTCCGGTGCTTGGACACATCTGGTGGAGCCTTGCAGTACTCTCCAGGCACATGTGCCCACATCGTCATAGTATGTGCCATGCTACATAATATGATACTGCGGAAACAGCTGCAGCAGGGACAAAATGGTGAAGGCCCTCATAGCCCACCACATTTGCCAAGGCCATCACAGGCACAGAGGGATTCAGACCATGAACACACTGTGCCAGCACCAGTAGGCAGATGGAGGTGTGCCCAATATGCCTATGCCTTGGCAAAGAGGGAACATATAGCACATACGCTGACATTGTAGGCCCCTACGGACTGACACACCTCTCCACCTGCACACACAGTAAAATGGATGGCACACAAGCACGACCACCTGTAAATTGTAATGTATAGGTGGCCCACTGTGTGAATCCTACATAGGCAGCCCTCAAACATTGTACACACAACAGCTATCGGAACACGGAATGTCAACACCTGAACAGTACATGCGCCTATCAGCATATGTTGGTGCTGTGTGTATAGGTTCCCAGGTACATCGGTAGGTACATGGCCGATTGTCAGAGGCCATACACCAAACAGGGCAAACAGTGTCCGCTGTCACCACAACATCGAGTAACCAACTGTCGCATAAAGGAGCAGAGGCAATCATGGGAGCACATGTGTTTAAGCACTGTTCTGCAGACACTCAGCATGGAGTCCCTGCTGCGTTAATGAGGGGCTCCACATAATATAATCATGGATGTTGTGTCAAGGCATGGGGTGTACCCATGACAAGTATTCATCACCCCAGCATGCTCCACCCACGGTCATTTGAAGGTGTAGCACAGTATTGTCTGTGGTTCACTGTGATATACATACCCAATGCCAGAGCACATACAGTAAACATCACATGGACATACCATTAACTGGACTCATCAATATGTAAACTAACTGAGTTACGCATGTGACTGCAGTATGGAGTAACAGCTGTAGCGTACTCCACATACCAAACAACATAACACCTGTACAAATCCCAGATGGCCATATGTTAAATGCAGTGACCATTGTGCATGTTTCCAGTCCCATGTCCTACAAGGGATGTAACATAATCCCGAAGGCACGAGTAATGCATGTCGGATGCAGGTCATCAGATCATATGTTTAGCACACGTTACCGGGAATATGCACTGCCCACTGCTGGTAAGCAACGTTTAAATATGACTATATGGATATGCGCAAAACAGGGATAAGCTACTCCAAATATCACGCAGATCACGGTGAATGATGTCCAGAACAGGTGAAACCAGTATTATTTACCCTTGTACTAATAGCACCTGCTCTGAAGGGTAAAACAACCACTGCCAGGTGTAGAACACACAATCATGTATAGAATCACCTAACACTATTGCTAGGCAAGATGTACCTATGGTAGGGTTGCCACCTCTTCAAATTACTAATGTGGGACATATGTCAGATGTCTGCAGGCCGACACATACACCCGGCCAGTACAGAAAGCAGAACTGCACTGTTTTGCCTAGATAAAAGCTCATTCTTGTAATGTTTACTTACTTATTCTGTTTGTTGGTTCAGATACAGAATAACTGTTTTATGCGATTATTACATAAACTATAGGAAATAAGTATGTTTTAAAATCACAGGACATTTGCCATGTTTACAAATATTTTGCAGGACACAACTGCCCAAAGAGGGACTGTCCCTCGCAGAGTGGGACAGCTGGCAACCCTAACCTATGGCAGGTGTGTAACGTGCGGAGTCCAGGAAACAGTATACACCAACAAGTACACAATGAAAGGTGTAGCTTGCCTGTCACTTTCCCCGTCAGATATCTATATATATATATATATATATATATATATATATATATATATATATATATATATATATATATATGTACACATATATACATATATATAATACAGATAGAAAGGGCGATAGAGTGATATATGTTGATATATACAGATTCAGCGATATCTGCAAATATATATAGATAGGTCAATGACATTCATAATACCTTGGAGGTACAAATACTTAGGATACTGCCAACTATGGAATGTGTAACATACCGACATACGTAACCACGAGGCTGAAAGACCGAAAGAGAACAGTACAACCGCGAGTAATAGTATGATGATATGAATGGATAATTCGTTACCGCTGGCGGTGTTGCGGTCCACGTAGGTACTGTGTTCAACTGTGTGTGTGAGTGCCGTAGTCTGTGTATGTGTGTGTTGAGTGTGCCGTGTGCATCCCCATGTGACTGTAATGTGTGTGTGTGTTCGCATCATGTGTCTGCTAGTGCCAACTCGGAGGTAGATGATTACGGCAGGTGTGGGTATAGCTAGCCGTAGGCATACGGTCACCACCTGTCCCACATTAGGAGGGACAGCCCCTCCCTGGGCAGGTGTGTCCTGACATAAAACATTACAAAGGGCAAATGTCCAAGATCGTAGGACATTAATATGTCCCATACATACTGTAATAGTTGCATTAAATAGTTATGCCTGTATGTAAGAAACGTGAATGTTACATGCAATATGATAAGTAGCCAAAGTCCAACAACAATAGGTATGTATTGAGGATAAAAGTATGTGCTATCCTGTGTACTGACCGTGGCTATGTGTTGGCCTGTAAACACCACTGTGTGTCCCGGAAGTGTCCAACAATGGCCATATGAAAAGGTGTCAACCCATGGCAAAGAGGTTCTGTTACCAACACAACTGCAATGACTGCAAATATCTGGGACAGAAATACACGGGATAGCTGTCATGTAGACATATCCCTTTACATATCACTGCAATTCCGGAGGTATGGAAATATCAACCTCACCTGCATACTATATAGAAACCAATTAACAACGGCTCAATGTACAATCCCGTAACATAAGTCTACTAACTGATAGCTCTTTAATAAGGGATGGAGCCCACACAAATATATATGGAATATGTAGAAATGCAAGCCCCACAAACCTGTATATGGTACGTACACCCACCAACATCTCCCACACTAGAAACTATAGCAATACAGACTGTAATAACAGCACAAACATCCAGTCAGTCAATTACAACTGCAGAACCATCGATATACCTTGTGAGAGACACAGTTAAAGGCGCCATGCAAAATTGCAGCCATTGTATAATGGAACAAACGGCGATGTTACAGGTTTTGTTTGCAATAGTCTGTTAACAGATGTTGGGATGACAGGTACACCCACATGTTGAACCACATACTCTAGCTGTCACACACAATCCACGGGGGACATGAATCCAAAGTATACTTGTCTCTATGCATAGCAGTTGCAATTACACATAACAAAACGCAATACAGGCCGTCTCCCCGAAGGTAGGGCAAATGGCCAACGCCCAAGTGGAGAAGTCAGTTATACCCCACTGTTGCCACGTAATTGGCGAATGTAGTAGCTGCAAAGCTGATATTCAAGTAATTAGTCACTCAGAATCACCAATAGGTGGCAGGAAAACACATGTTACAGGTATCGACGTATATAAGGAAGACTTGCCAGACATTCAAACCATATGTTCATACAAAATACCCGTGTAAGCAGTGTGAGAGAGATAGAGACGAAAGTACGTAACGTTAACAAGGTATGTAGAACACTCGGTATGTAAGTATATGTATAGCATGTTTTGTTTTAATTATTTACTGTATGTATAGCTCATTTTGTATTAATTAAAAGTGTCTGCAATGCATAACATGGGAAAAGGTATTTATGTAGTGATATCTTGCTGAGCATACTTAAGCTTGTAGAAACTATGCATCCAGCTGTGGGCCACAAGGTACACATCACAGACACCACAAGGGATGCTACATGAGGGCTTTAAACAGAACAATTACATACAACCCGCCGTCAGTGGTAGGATATGTCCAACAAGTACGTGCCATAGCCAGGGATAGTATATGTTGATATACTGTCACAGTAGGCATGTGTATGGCCATATAACGACAATGACATGTCTAAGGAGGTCCCGCTGTGCAAGTATGCTTTGCATTATGGGATACTATGTAAAATATATGTAATGTATAGTATTGTAGGTAGATATGTCAGATATTCTACACAGCATAACAGGCATATCATGCATACCACAGGTATCGTCTATTGGCATGTACAATAACAGGATACATATGGCTTGTAGGCATGGGACATTGTAATAGCATGATAGCTAATCTAAATGGAAGGGCTACCAAGTAACCATGCACAAAGGACATGTAATAGCTTCACAGGGTCATAGTGGGGTACTATGCAGTCTGGCAAGTCTATGTGTAAGCACAACCACAGTGTTCACACCAGTGGCACCTCTCTAGGGTAGTGTCCTGTGATCAGCAGAGCCATGTGTTACCTGCACCTCTGCACAGTACAGCCACTGCAGTGATCCCTGGCGTACATGTGTCACAAACACCAAGGGAGGTATCACATGAACAGTGCTACTGAGTGTCCCTGCGTGATGTACATAGGAGTCATGTTCCAAAGCATGGTGAGTGTCCGGTTTGGGAATGTAACCCTCAAGCAAATCCCAGTCATTGTTGTGTGTGTGCACATATCCATGAGCATGTTGCTCACAGTGGCATCTGCGTATGTCGTGTTTGTGGAGTATATCCATTAATATTGTTGTGGACATGGGCCCTGTCTGTTCAGCAGAGGTCACCCCTGAGTATGTAGTATACAAATGTGTACAGACGTGGTGTCCGTAGTTCAGCCACATACCTTAGCTGTCAGAGCTCAATAAACGTCATGGCGTGTTAATGTTGTGGTATGTAAAGCTGTAGCTGTTGTGTAAGGTACACCCTAAATGGGATGGTGTACCCTTGAATGTGTGTAGAAGTCTTGAGTTCAGAGGTACAATGGGTGCTTATGTAGCAGCTACACACCCAGTACAGATAAGTGTGGCCATGTAGAAGGATATCCACACCACAGTGGCAATACGGTAATCACAGGAGTGGGTGTGACATACGTGTGTACTACAAACATGTACAATGTGACACGTATGTAGGGGACTTCCACCTATGTGATAGTGGGTGAATGGTGTAATGCAAAGGTGATGTCCATGGACCTTGTGTCATGCAGCTTGAGGCCATGATATTCATATCAGGTATCTGTCACAGTGACACCCGTATGGATGGAGTCAGTATCAGCTGGTGGATCAATCATGGTGCTTTGTATGCAGGGGTTTGTAAAGCTAGGCAGGGAAAGTCCCTCTGTGCTAGCCTGTACCTCAGGGAAGCATATACTGAACATGAGGGGCCCTATGACTGAGGACTGTGGTATGCCAAATGTAACTGAAATGCAGTAGGTACTATGGTATACTACCCTCATTGTGTGTCCTGTCCATGAGCCACGTTGCATAACATCCTGAGACATAGGGTACGATGTGCAGGTGGATGTGTATGTTGTCAATACCAGAATGGAGAACAGTGCTGAGAGGCAATGAGAGGACAATGTAGGATGTGTGGACTCCCGTACCATCATCAACTACCCTGGTAACTGTATGAAAGGAGTCCACCAGATGTAGGGGCCATGCTCTGGCCCTAACAAGTCCAACCCGGGTGGCGTCAAAGGACCGGAGCCCAACAATGTCTCTGTGAATGACGTCCTTGATGATGTGCCCCAGAGTCGTGCAGAACAGTCCAGACAGGTGTGTAGGACTATAGTCTCACTCATGCATTGTGGTGCCACCTGTGTGGAGTGTGATGAATGTTGCTGTGTGCCATTCAGGGGCCACAATGTCTGATACAAGGCTATTACTGAATATGGTGGCCTAGTGGGGAGACATGTCGTTCAGAGGTTTGTGGACATCACGGCCTGGGACTTTGGAAGGTGACATGGGGCCAGTGTGCCAGGACATATAGAGTGCAGGTTAGTACTGTGTAGGTGTGACCGCAGGGACACCGCAATGTTCCTGCATGGATTGTGGCCCTGTAGTGAGTGAGAGGGTGTAATGTTAGCATTGAATCCATCCACCAGCATGTTGCCAACATCACCTGGGTCTGTAATGTTCTTGAGTGACTGTTGTATGTGAGAGCAGATGTGGGTATTGCCAGTGACTACTGATGTACCACCATAATGCCTTGTGGTACACCCCGGAATGTGTCGCAGTAATGTTTACGTAGCTAGTCATGGAGTATGTGATGAGGGATCCCATGTGGTCCCAGGTGCAGTCAGGGTTGGCGCCATGCAAAATTGCAGCCATTGTATAATGGAACAAACGGCGATGTTACAGGTTTTGTTTGCAATAGTCCGTTAACAGATGTTGGGATGACAGGTACACCCACATGTTGAACCACATACTCTAGCTGTCACACACAATCCACGGGGGACATGAATCCAAAGTATACTTGTCTCTATGCATATCAGTTGCAATTACACATAACAAAACGCAATACAGGCCATCTCCCCGAAGGTAGGGCAAATGGCCAACGCCCAAGTGGAGAAGTCAGTTATACCCCACTGTTGCCACGTAATTGGTGAATGTAGTAGCTGCAAAGCTGATATTCAAGTAATTAGTCACTCAGAATCACCAATAGGTGGCAGGAAAACACATGTTACAGGTATCGACGTATATAAGGAAGACTTGCCAGACAGTCAAACCATATGTTCATACAAAATACCCGTGTAAGCAGTGTGAGAGAGATAGAGACGAAATTACGTAACATTAACAAGGTATGTAGAACACTCGGTATGTAAGTATATGTATAGCATGTTTTGTATTAATTATTTACTGTATGTATAGCTCATTTTGCATTAATTAAAAGTGTCTGCAATGCATAACATGGGAAAAGGTATTTATGTAGTGATATCTTGCTGAGCATACTTAAGCTTGTAGAAACTGTGCATCCAGCTGTGGGCCACAAGGTACACATCACAGACACCACAAGGGATGCTACATGAGGGCTTTAAACAGAACAATTACATACAACCCGTCAGTGGTAGGGTATGTCCAACAAGTACGTGCCATAGCCAGGGATAGTATATGTTGATATACTGTCACAGTAGGCATGTGTATGGGCATATAACGACAATGACATGTCTAAGGTGGTCCCGCTGTGCAAGTATGCTTTGCATTATGGGATACTATGTAAAATATATGTAATGTATAGTATTGTAGGTAGATATGTCAGATATTCTACACAGCATAACAGGCATATCATGCATACCACAGGTATCGTCTATTGGCATGTACAATAACAGGATACATATGGCTTGTAGGCATGGGACATTGTAATAGCATGATAGCTAATCTAAATGGAAGGGCTACCGAGTAACCATGCACAAAGGACATGTAATAGCTTCACAGGGTCATAGTGGGGTACTATGCAGTCTGGCAAGTCTATGTGTAAGCACAACCACAGTGTTCACACCAGTGGCACCTCTCTAGGGTAGTGTCCTGTGATCAGCAGAGCCATGTGTTACCTGCACCTCTGCACAGTACAGCCACTGCAGTGATCCCTGGCGTATGTGTGTCACAAACACCAAGGGAGGTATCACATGAACAGTGCTACTGAGTGTCCCTGCGTGATGTACATAGGAGTCATGTTCCAAAGCATGGTGAGTGTCCGGTTTGGGAATGTAACCCTCAAGCAAATCCCAGTCATTGTTGTGTGTGTGCACATATCCATGAGCATGTTGCTCACAGTGGCATCTGCGTATGTCGTGTTTGTGGAGTATATCCATTAATATTGTTGTGGACATGGGCCCTGTCTGTTCAGCAGAGGTCACCCCTGAGTATGTAGTATGCAAATGTGTACAGATGTGGTGTCCGTAGTTCAGCCACATACCTTAGCTGTCAGAGCTCAATAAACGTCATGGCGTGTTAATGTTGTGGTATGTAAAGCTGTAGCTGTTGTGTAAGGTACACCCTAAATGGGATGGTGTACCCTTGAATGTGTGTAGAAGTCTTGAGTTCAGAGGTACAATGGGTGCTTATGTAGCAGCTACACACCCAGTACAGATAAGTGTGGCCATGTAGAAGGATATCCACACCACAGTGGCAATACGGTAATCACAGGAGTGGGTGTGACATACGTGTGTACTACAAACATGTACAATGTGACACGTATGTAGGGGACTTCCACCTATGTGATAGTGGGTGAATGGTGTAATGCAAAGGTGATGTCCATGGACCTTGTGTCATGCAGCTTGAGGCCATGATATTCATATCAGGTATCTGTCACAGTGACACCCGTATGGATGGAGTCAGTATCAGCTGGTGGATCAATCATGGTGCTTTGTATGCAGGGGTTTGTAAAGCTAGACAGGGAAAGTCCCTCTGTGCTAGCCTGTACCTCAGGGAAGCATATACTGAACATGAGGGGCCCTATGACTGAGGACTGTGGTATTCCAAATGTAACTGAAATGCAGTAGGTACTATGGTATGCTACCCTCATTGTGTGTCCTATCCATGAGCCACGTTGCATAACATCCTGAGACATAGGGTACGATGTGCAGGTGGATGTGTATGTTGTCAATACCAGAATGGAGAACAGTGCTGAGAGGCAATGAGAGGACAATGTAGGATGTGTGGACTCCTGTACCATCATCAACTACCCTGGTAACTGTATGGAAGGAGTCCACCAGGTGTAGGGGCCATGCTCTGGCCCTAACAAGTCCAACCCGGGTGGCGTCAAAGGACCGGAGCCCAACAATGTCTCTGTGAATGACGTCCTTGATGATGTGCCCCAGAGTCGTGCAGAACAGTCCAGACAGGTGTGTAGGACTATAGTCTCACTCATGCATTGTGGTGCCACCTGTGTGGAGTGTGATGAATGTTGCTGTGTGCCATTCAGGGGCCACAATGTCTGATACAAGGCTATTACTGAATATGGTGGCCTAGTGGGGAGACATGTCGTTCAAAGGTTTGTGGACATCACGGCCTGGGACTTTGGAAGGTGACATAGGGCCAGTGTCCCAGGACATATAGAGTGCAGGTTAGTACTGTGTAGGTGTGACCGCAGGGACACCGCAATGTTCCTGCATGGATTGTGGCCCTGTAGTGAGTGAGAGGGTGTAATGTTAGCATTGAATCCATCCACCAGCATGTTGCCAACATCACCTGGGTCTGTAATGTTCCTGAGTGACTGTTGTATGTGAGAGCAGATGTGGGTATTGCCAGTGACTACTGATGTACCACCATAATGCCTTGTGGTACACCCCGGAATGTGTCGCAGTAATGTTTACGTAGCTAGTCATGGAGTATGTGATGAGGGATCCCATGGCCCTTCTGAGGCTGACCAGTGAGCTACCCCACCCATGTGATTGTACACCACTGTGCAACAGCCTCCACCTGTTGTTGTACATTATGTCCATGGAACTTGACCACCAGAGTGGCATCTTTTATCTGGTGTGTACCATCATGGCTCTGTGCGGCATAGCATGATCTATGCAGTCATGTACGTGCTACTGAAGTGCACTGGGGTGTGTTGCATCATTTGTATGTGCAATGTCCATCTGCACGGGTGTCATGACATTAACAACTGCTGTCATAAGACGTCTGTAGTAGGTGTTGTAGCACCATGTACTTTGTAGGCCATGAAGGGTGTGGTGCTGGGATGTGGCTAACAAGGTTGATTAGCATATGTTCAGAATCCACCAATGAGGGGATGACCACAGGTGTGGAACACCAGTCACATGTTGGTAGTGTTCATGTCAAGGTTAATGTTGGTCTTGGAGGTGGTGTGTATGGGTTTAGCCAGCTGAGTGGAGGTTATGACTCATGGATGTGTCAGTACATGAGTGGCTATCCCAGTTAAGTGTGGGTTAGTGTCAGTCACACATCAGTAGTAGCTGTCTGAGCCCTACTGTCCAGTACACCAACAAATGTTCCAGGTATGTGCATTCTAAGGTGTGCCTTGCCTGTGTGCATCACAGATGAAGATGCAAGCATTGTGTCACATGACCCCATGTCTTGCTTGCCAGTTCCCATTCTGCTGGTGACTGTTATTGGAAACTGTGCAAGACAGGCAGTATAGAAGCAGCAAGAGCCTTACATGTGAGCTGTACTCCCCAGGGCTGACAGGTGCAGGTCATCTGTGCCAAAGCATTGTGTTTGACCAGTTCAGTCAAAGCGGACAGATACCAGATGCCTGTGGAATGACAGCAGAAGCATAGGCAACTGTTGAAGTGACACAGTCAGTCATTGTACAGTGGTATCGGGTCTGGATGAATGCATAATGCTCCCCAGGGCTTGGCCCACACCTTCAGGGCTACAAGACTGGTGAGCTATTGCATGTCCCTGCACACATAGTCTGTGAAGTGGCATCTCAGGGCAGTCACACTAACATGGAGAATGACAAGTCACAGCATACCTGGTGAGGTGTGGCATGAGTGCATAGGTTATGTTGCAGAACCAGTTACCCGACAGCAAGATGTAAGCGACTATCGCCTTGTGTAGCCTGCTGTGTGGAACTGCAGTGTGACCACCTACAGAGTCACCTATGACTGGTGTGTTGTGTATGTTATAACACACTATTGGCTGTATGTGATGGGCACACATGAGTCTGTGGGCTATAAGTTGGTGATGTTGTGTTCCATATGGGGGCTTCCTCTGGTGCCTACACAGAGTATGGAGAGGTACTGCACATGTTGTCCTTGTATGTGTGCCCTGTGGTGGAGATCATGTGAGACTATGTGATGAGTGGGGTGTGTTGTGAATGTTACACATCCCCACATGACTGTCAGGTGCAGTCAGGGTTGGTGACAGCATTACCCCCAGCAGGGCTGCATAAGTGCATCCCCCACAGGCTGTAGTGTCGTATGTCGGGAGGTGAGGATTGAATGTGTACATGAGACGATTGCTCTATTGCCACATGTACGACATATCCATCTTATAGACAGGCAATAGCACTGGTACGTGACAGTTGGACATGCCTGTATATACAACCATGTCTCTCAGGATATGTGAGTTACATGTGTACAACAGTTGTTGTACCATAAGCAAGCTGGAAATCTTAGCACAGCCAGTGTACCTGTGAGAAATGGTGTGGAATGGGTGCTTTATTAATCAGTAGCTCGTGACATGCTCACAAGTTCTGTACAAGTGCCTAGCATGACCATAAAATACAGATAGGGTGTTGAATAATATCAACCCACAAGTGGTGATGACAGTCATAATGTGTGGCACCGCACTATAACCCTGCTGAGTATGGTGTGCATGTCCATGAACCATTATCACTGTAGATGTTAGCAGTACAGATGTACAAGACAGTACGGATGTTTGATTACAAATACCTTTGTATGTCACAGGAGTGTTCGACCAGCGGCCTGTTGACAGATTCACAACTACAAATGGTGCCAGAGTGACATGTGCATATCACACCAGTGCCGGCTACAGTAGAACAGGGTTAATGTGTTGTACTCCACCCTCATTGTAGCCCATACCACACAGACAAATGTTAGGCATCTGTGTATGTAAGGATGTGAATGGCCATGACCTATGAGGAATAGCTGTGTCAGTGTTGTGAACAATATACGGAATGGGCTGTGTAGGTGAGGTGTGTCACATATGTGCATATTCTGATGGATGATATCAGCATTGTCACTGCTAGGTGAACATCCCTGTACCCATTAACTACAACCTAGGCTGTGGTCATCATTATGGACACTGTGTAAGGGATGGTGCTGTGCAGTACACCTCCCTGACTTGGTGACATCTCCAGGCCCCTTAGGTAGTCATACGAGGTACCCATGTCAAGACAGGGTGCCATCCATGAGCACGGAGATCATTGGACAGGCATATACAGCACTGGAGTGACCAATATTGGATCACATATCACCTTTAAGGGGTAATGGCCATGCGTGTACGGGCGATACCAGCCTTCACAATCCTCACCTCCACTATGCAGCATGCTGTCTACCTTGCATAAAGACATCTGCTACACCATGATGATGGACATGCTACATGTCCATATCCTGATCTGTAAGATATATGTCATGGACATCCACCGTCCGAATCCTAGGATCGCCACATGCTGGACAGATCCCTGTGCCATATATGTGACATACTCCCGCCAAACCATGCAACCCTGTCTATCAAAGCTGCACATGTCATCCCAGTCATACATGATGTGATGGCCACATGGTAGATGTAGTATCAACTGTCTGGATCGGTAATGTGGCACTGATGCACCTCGCAGTGACATAATGGCTGTCTCTTACAGCTAGGAAACCTTGCCCATACATGCTATGGTTCATAAGCATCCCTGCGAATGATGTCTAACTAACCATTGTCCCATGTCTATCACATGTGCAACACAGTCGATCCGTGGCAGGATGTTGAACAGCTGTACAGTGCTGTGTAGATGTATATGGCAAAACACATGCATGTACAGGCTTCCATGCGTATGTGTGCATTGTCACTGCTCAAGTCCATTAAGGCTGTGTCTGTGTTGATATGTAACATATACACAGCATCAAAGTCAACAGCATTACCGTGGACACATCCAGGCATGTGCAGATAGGTAAGAACACCAGTGCAGGCAAATAGACATGCCCACATCAAGACAGCATTCACATGGAGTATGAACACTGTAATGAGGTGACACACATATATGGTGATGATATCCAATGCACAATGGGTGTTACATGTGTGTGACACAAACACGTCAGTCGTGTCTGTGTCATGATGATTTGCAAAGATAACTGTGCAGATGTACTAGATGTCATAGAAATGTATGTGCAGCAGTATCTCTGTACATCTCTGAAACTGTGACCTGTCGCCATCATTATGTCTTACAGATAATGCCTTGTACACGCCTTCCGGCGTACAGCCGCCAGGAGGATGATGTCCTCATCCCGTACCTCCATGAGAACTACGAGGTGCTGTTCAGCCATGTGCCACAGCATGCCCAGCAGCGGGATGACCTGTGGCAGGATCTTCGCAGGAGGGTAAACAATGTGGGTGGCCATAATCGCACCTACCAGCAGGTGCGCAGACACTGCACGGACTTGATATGACATGCAAAACAGCGTGCCACTGCAATTGCCAGGGAATAAGGTGGAACAGGTGATGGGCCACCAACCCATCCCCCACTCACACACACCGAGGAGCTACTGGCCAGTCTGGGGACACCCTCAGAACAGCATACAGAAACTCTAGCTGCCATCATGGAGGTGGGTGTCCCCCAACCAATGAGCCTGGAGTTGCCTGGTAAGTCAGCACTGCACATATGGCTATTATCCCATTTAGTTGCATGTATCACTGTACATTATGTAAAGTAACAACATATGCAAGGTATATGGACACACAAGCTGCATACTACAGTATGCTACCCTGTGTATGCACACATGTGCATACTATATGCTATTATACAGGCGAATGTGTTAACATGCACAGTGCACCCTGTGGCTGTCATACAGTCATGGATAATGTTCATACTGCTGTGTCACCCCTTTACAGGTACCTCTGGCATGCCGCACAGACATGAGTTCGTTGCAGGTAAGACTGTCATCAGTATCAGGCAAGTTAAAGCATAGATCTATTTGCCATGTGGCCAGTTAACACTTGCACACTTGATGTTCGTTCCAGTCACGATATACAGGTCGCAGCACCCATCATTCACACAGGACACCCATGTGCAATATATACAAACAGAATGATACACCAACTTGAAACCACAGTATTTGTCATTGCTACATGTGTGGTCAGCTGTGCATACAATGGTGGAGGTGTTCTACAATGGAGGCATATGTAGTATGCATTGGAACAACATGTGTGGTACGCAAACAGTACCACACAGTGAGCTGTGATATGGGCAGCTCACAGGTGTCACCATTATGTTGTATGCCCCTACATTGGGTGCACACATTGTGATGTGCCATCTGACATGTCCCAGACATGTAGTGTTCTGGCTGCAATATTGTCATACTATCCCATGACCCATACCCCACATACCAAACATACAACCCGTTGTCTGCATAGCCCTGTGGATGGTGACATATCTGACATCTATGGGTGTATGTCATATGGGACCACACAGACATGTGAGATAGATGGCCATCACACACATTTGGCCAAAACATGTGCACACATGGCCATGGGGGATGGCCAGAGACACGTAGCCACACAGTAGATGTGATGTGTATACACCCTGTTGCACATTGTCCACACATGGTCCACTTATAGCCTTAGTTGACTGATTATACAGTTGATGTGGTACACTGGACATCCTAACAGCCTGTGCACAGCTAGTGGAGGTGTCACTGAAGTCTACCATATAAGATCAGTTGCACATCATGATTGTGTCATAGCATGACAGTAGTCACCTGTACAGCTTCCACAGACATTGACAGAACATCAGGCCACAGATACTGTACATTTCCCTTGCTGCTGTAGGAAATCACTGTTAGCTGTGCACCTCGTATGTGTGTGGTACATCAATGTCAAGTGGGAAATGGTGAATTGACATGTCCGCTATGTGTGGACATAGTTGCCAGGCAGCTAAGACCCTGTAGTTGTTGTGCAGGGGTGTCAGCTGTAGGCCTCCAGTGACCTGTCACTTGACACAGCATGGTTTGGTGTGTATACACCTCAGCATCGTGGGTCACAATCTACAGCTATGTCATGGGTATGCATGCAGTTATGGCTGTGCAATGTGTACATATTATGCATTGTACAGCAATATAGATGCCTCAAGATGCCATGCAATGGCACAGTGTCTGTATTTCACACTGTATAGCAATGTAGACGGCTCACACTACCATTCCATGCTCATGCACATTTGCTAAACATGCATTCTATCTGTAGGGCATACAGACACCACAATGTGATGCCCATTACGATGCTGTACATGTGTCAGGACACCATTGTGTCAGACATGTATGCATGTTAATGCACACATCAGCAGAGTACATGTCAAGGTCACATCAACCATGTGTACTGTGATCCTGTTCTGGTCCTCATGGTGTATCACGGGGATGCATGCATACTACCATGATTGTGTGAACTGCATGGCTACTGATATGACACCTGCTTGCTGTAGTGTGCACCCAAGGAGGTATGCTTACTAACAGTATTAATGTCCGAGCTGCATGCCCTCTGTTGTACCACAGGCATGCTGCATGCCATCTGTCAAATCACATGCATGGTGTGTCTGTGTGTGTGTGTCTGTGTGTGCCTGCATGTGTCTATGTCTGTGTGTGTCTGTGTGTGTGTGTCTGTGTCTGTGTCTGTGTGTGTGTGTGTGTGTGTGTGTGTGTGTGTGTGTGTGTGTGTGTGTGTGTGTGTGTGTGTGTGTGTGGCTGTGTGGCTGTGTCTATTTTAATTTAGAGTCTTTCTTTGCATTCACAGGTGATATAGGTGCGTTACCCTCCTGCGGTCCATCTGATGTTAGTGTCCCCACAGATACTAGCAGTGATGAACATATGCATGAGGTACAGGCAGGGTTGTCAGGGGCTGAATCTGTGCTAACGGTTGCCATTCCAGCTATGTCCCCCTCTTCCCCGCACACAGTTCTGCTGCCAACACACACTGCATCACCAGTGGCCATAGAGGAAGGACAGTCAGCGTCTGTTAGCATGGAACAAAAATGTGTGGTGGCTACAGAAGGTGTGTCTACACACCATGGTGTCAGTGTAATGACTGCAGATGTGCCACACAGGCATGTGGCCGGTGCTGCTCGTAGGAGGACCTCTGGCAGACATCCACTTGTAGGACAGAGCGCAGCAGCTGGTATCACCAGACGCATGTTCCAGACTGTAATGGTGGCACAGGCACATGCTGAACAGCACACCAGGGAAGGGCAGAGGCTGCAGAGGGCTGCTATCTGTACCCTAAATAACAACATGCAGGCATTGGCAAATGCTCAACAGCAGATTGCTGATGTTCTTGACAGGTGATTGGGTGACATGGTTGGAATCCTTGACCGTGGCATGGCAATCCGCGAGCGTGAGCTGTCTGTGCTGGAACATCTGGTAGGAGTGAGGCATAGGCCACGTGGACATAGGCCAGCCACACCAACTAGTGCAGGTCAACGTGAGCGTGCCACCTCACATGCCTACTCTCATAGTGCCGGTAGCAGTAGCAGTGTAGCTGGTGCTGCGCTGTCCACACCAGGACACAGCAGGCTACGTGGACGTGGCCCTGGACGTTCCCAGTGGGGACACGGTTCCAGTGGACATGTGTCGTCGGACAGTAGCCAATCTGTACCGCCGCCTCATAGTACCCGTGCAACCCCTGGCAGGCACAGGTCACGTGGCCTTGGCCGGACACAGTGAGCTGTTCAACCTGGTCTGTACAATCTGGAGCTGTCAATAATACCCCTTCTAGGCCTCACAAAAGGCAGAACTGTGTGCACACATACACGCACACAGCAAAGACATCTGTAGGGCACAACAACAACCACATGCATACTGAACAGACATGTCCAGTCATATCACTGGCCTTTACCCACACACATGATGTCATCCATTGGTGCAGCCTATGCCCCTGGCAAACATTATCACCCTGTGCATATGATGAAGCCTGTACCGGATCCCTGTCATCCACACCATCGGTGCAGGGACATGCTCAAATGGTCTGATGCACAGGGTGAACAGAATAGTGAGAAGTGTAATTTACATTAGTTGTGTAAGAATAGTGAGAGAAGTGTATATTACAATAGTTGTGTGAGAATAGTGAGAGACGTGTATATTACATTAGTTGTGTGCTGTTGACATGCACCAGACATACCATGTAGTACAGGTTTAGCATGCATTGTTATATGTTCACAGTATATGTCATGGTAACAACAGTAACAGTATGTTGGTAATGATGCCCTGATTCCCTCCTTATGCTCTACTTGCATGTGCCTACAGGTAGCACTGTTTGCAGTCTCCCATGTGTAACTGTGGAGTACTCACAGGCACATATGGCAATATCAGCATGCTAAACATAGACTCAGCCTGACTGTCTGAAAGTCTAACATACCACAGATGCCCACACATGTACTGATCCAGAAGCATGTGGACAGTTTAATAGGCTACAGTGGCTAGAGACGTGACATCCATACCAGGTCACATCACAGGTATGTTGACATGGTGCAGGGGTTGTAAACAGCGGTCTGGCCAATGATAATGTTAGAGGCCACCTGATAGCATGAGGCCTCACTGTGTAGCAGTGATACCCTGTCACATTACAGGAACATGCTCACACTAATGGGGTCAACAACACTATAACGCACACCCCATAGTGTTGAGGTGAGGACCCTTGCCTATGCGGTCATCACCCTCACAGTACTGTGCACCCACACAATGCGACACAGAGAAAGAACATGAACAGGTAGCCAGTGCGGCTGAGACTGATGGCATCAACAGGGTAGTGGACTGCATCACCATGAGGGGTTAGGGATCCTGTGTGTTCTGTATGGTAGCATACACCCTCACTCCATGCACCAGACAGCCATACATACCTACATACACACACACACACACACACACACACACACACACACTGTGGAGACCACAAATGTCATACACATTTGGATAGCTGATGTGTGTGATACACACACCACACCTGCCTACGTCATGCTTTCCACACTGCAGTATGTACAGATCTCTACAACAGTGTACAGGGGTGTGTGACAATTGGGTTGTATTCCACACCATATGTGGCATATATGGTCACACAAGCAAACACACATGGCAGTACTGTGAATGATACACCTGCTATATGATGCTACGTCTGACAGACATGCAGCAGTACTGGCTGCATTATGTGTACCAACGCTACCTTCGGCAATTGTGCTGCTATATGCACACGGGAGGATGTAAGTGTTACAGGTGTCAAGTGACGTACTGTCAGTAACACCTGACCGCTGTGTAGGTGTTATGTCTCCACCGTCAAGTAATGGTAACATAGCGTACTGTTTGCACATGTCATGGTTGGATGGCGTGACACACCTGTGAGCCGTCCCTGGCAAACATCCATCTACACAGGTGCATCACCACTTTATGTACACACATCCATCCATACCTGCTGTACATCCTATCGTACTGTCAGTATGTCACCATATACAAGTGTCAATTATGGGGCTGCATTGCAGCTGCATGTCGTAGTTAGGCACAGATGAGTTACTTACATCAGCTACTGTACATGCATGGTAGCTGCATGCACACTACAGATTGTACATGTGTGTTGGTCCTACATGCCTGTGATGTAGCTATGTTTGTATGTATTGCAATTGGTGGACATGTGTGTTGACATACATAACACATGGACTGTTGTATGATATGATGGGTGTCATGGGTAACTAGTACAGATGGAATGTGTCCTCGGTCAACATTGCTACCTCATGTACTGTTAGCATTCAACAGCCATGGACCCACCTTCCATTTGTGTGCGTATGATTGCTGTAGCCACTTGTCTGCACAGAGGACAGCAAAAGCTATGCTATGTACATATGTGGTGTGTGTTTGGTCCATGCACATATCCACTGCAATTACATGTATGACATAGCCAAACATGTGTGTTCGTTGGTGTACAGCGACAGTCATCTGTCACAGCTTTGTAAGACCCACGGCCCCTGGTATGTGTAGAGTCGACCTGGTTATGTACAGTGGTATCATTGCAATGCATAACACATGATGGAACCCTGTCGGTACATGTGTAGTCTGCACAGCTGCTGTAGACCTATGTACAGTCTACTGGTCATGAGTCACACAGTGTTGTGTTAATGTATGGCTGTGTATTGCTGGTCCATTGACATGGTGATGTGTGACGGCTACATTGTAGAATGTGGTGTGTACCTCTGTGATCTACACCTGAGACAACTGTGATAGCTCCTGAGTGTGTACTGGTCAATACATGTAAGTGGCCTTCATGTATGTGGGGACAGTAATACCATAATGTGCCCTTCCGTGTTTAGAATCCGTGTGCATGCAAGACGGCCCTTTGCAACTGCTAAGTGTGTGAGCACGCCCAGTATGCTGTTGTGTAGATGGACACACAGTACATTCCAAACTGCGCCCTTCCGTGTTCAGAATCCGTGTGCATGCAAGACGGCCCTTTGCAACTGCTAATAGTGTGAGCATGCCCAGTACGCCATTCTGTAGATGGACACACAGTACATTCCAAACTGCACCCTTCCGTTAGAATCCGTGTGCATGCAAGACGGCCCTTTGCAACTGCTAAGTGTGTGAGCATGCCCAGTACACCATTGTGTAGATGGACACACAGTACATTCCAAACAGACGTGTGATACTAAGCGTGTGGGCATGGCCATTGACATCCTGTATAGTGATGGTGGTCATCCAGGCAACAGATGTCCATTTTCAATGTCACAATGGATGCCTACATTGCACACACTGGTTGCTGTCTTGAAGGATGTACTGTCTGTGGTGCGTCCCGTATCTATGTAGTGTTGTTGTAGTGCTCCGTAGATATTTGATTGCCCCGATCACACCACTGCCGTGTGTTTGTCTATGTCTACCTTGGGACAGTAATATGCTTTCAGACTGCTCACTCTCTATACATTCCCTATCGGCGTCCTTGCCTTTGCGGATGATGTCACCCACCTAGAAGTATGCCTCTGGGAGTGCTGTGCTCAGTAATCTCGGTAGCGCATTCTGTAAATGCGTCATGCTGTAGTGTGTTAGGGTAGTTAGGTGTATGTTCGACTTCCAGCCCTGCCAAGTGTGTGTGTGTGTGTGTGTGTGTGTGTGTGTGTGTGTGTGTGTGTGTGTGTGTGTGTGTATTTCCAGCTGCATGCCAACAGTACATTGCTTTTACAGTATTCACTCTCCATAACATCCGTGCAGCGTCTTTGCCTTTGATGCTGCTGTCTGCAGGCTAGACATGTGCCTGTGTGAATCATGTGATCCACTGATCACGGCAGCGCATTTTGTAACTGTGTGATGCTGTCATGTGGTACAGTGCTTACATTTATGTTCTGCTCCCAACCCTGCCACGTGTGTCTGTGTGTGTGTGTGTGTGTGTGTGTGTGTGTGTGTGTGTGTGTGTGTGTGTGTGTGTGTTTCCAGCTGCCTGGGGACACAGTGATGCTTTTAGATGCCTCACACCACATACATTCCCTATCGGCGTCTTTGCCTTTGCGGATGATGTCACCCTCCTAGAAGTATGCCTCTGGGAGTGCTGTGTTCAGTAATCTCGGTAGCGCGTTCTGTAAATGCATCATGCTGTAGTGTGTTAGGGTAGTTAGGTGTATGTTCGACTCCCAGCCCTGCCAAGCATGTGTGTGTGTGTTTGTGCACATGCTCCCGTCCGCCTGGGGACGCAGTCTTGCTTTTAGACGCTGCACACCACAGCAGTTTGTTACCAATGTCTTTGCCTTTGCGGATGATGACACACACCTAGATGACTGCCTCTGGGACTGCTGTGCTTAGTAATCTCGGTAGCGCGTTCTGTAAATGCATCATGCTGTAGTGTGTTAGGGTAGTTAGGTGTATGTTTGACTCCCAGCCCTGCCAAGTGTGTGTGTGTGTGTGTGTGTGTGTGTGTGTGTGTGTGTGTGTTTGCGCGCATGCTCCCGTCCACCTGGGGACACAGTCTTGCTTTTAGACACCGCACACCACAGCAGTTTGCTACCAACGTCTTTGCCTTTGCGGATGATGACACGCACCTAGATGACTGCCTCTGGGACTGCTGTGCTTAGTGCTCTCGGTAGCGCATTCTGTAAATGCGTCATGCTGTAGTGTGTTAGGGTAGTTAGGTGTATGTTCGACTCCCAGCCCTGCCAAGTGTGTATGTTTGCGTGCATGCTCCCATCCACCTGGGGATGCAGTCTTGCTTTTAGACGCCGCACACCACAGCAGTCTGCTACTGATGTCTTTGCCTTTGCGGATGATGACATGCACCTAGATGATTGCCTCTGGGACTGCTGTGCTTAGTAATCTCAGTAGCGCGTTCTGTAAATGCGTCATGCTGTAGTGTGTTAGGGTAGTTAGGTCTATGTTCGACTCCCAGCCCTGCCAAGTGTGTGTGTGTGTGTGTGTGTGTGTGTGTGTGTGTGTGTGTGTGTGTGTGTGTGTGTTTCCAGCTGCATGACAACAGTACATTGCTTTTAAAGTATTCACTCTCCATAACATCCATGCAGCATCTTTGCCTTTGATGCTGCTGTCTGCAGGCTAGACGTGTGCCTTTGTGAATCATGTGATCCACTGATCATGGTAGCGCGTTTTGTAACTGAGTGATGCTGTCATGTGGTACAGTGCTTATGCTTATGTTCTGCTCCCAACCCTGCCACGTGTGTGTGTGTGTGTGTGTGTGTGTGTGTGTGTGTGTGTGTGTGTGTGTGTGTGTGTGTATCTATATATATATATATATATATATATATATATATATATATATATATATATATATATATATATATATATATATATATATATATATATATATATATATATATATATATATATATATATATATATATATATATATATATATATATATATATATATATATATAATGTATATTGTACATAGATATGTATGTTGGGATTATCACTCTTGACTCTGCTGCATTGTCGGTATGTGAGCACCATGGATGTATGTACATCTGCTATGGCTCTGTGATAGTGCACATACTGTGTGCTGTAGTGATCGTGGGTTATACATGTGTAGAGACCAGTTATTGTGTTGCTGGTTATTACACGGGCATTGGAAACAATGTTAGTGCAGCACCTTTGACTGATCGTATGCAGATCTCGGCAACAGTCAGCAGTGGTTATTACATTGGAGTGTGAGTATGGCTCATATCCATCTGTAGTAACTTAATGCTATGCACCTCAGGTTAACATTACAGATGCACGTTTATCCACAGGTTGTGGTACAGATCCCAGGACTGTATGTGTAGACATTGACAGGTGCAGGACTGAGTTGTGTTGGATGCATGGAGGGGTGTCCATGGCCAGTAATGGGGATCTCTACAGCCTGGCAGGTACGGTCTGTGACTGTCCCACAACCTCCTGTATATGGCTGACACATGCTGTACCTGTGTATATGCAGACACACACACTTACCACAAACAGCTATGGCTATCACATACACACACACATTGCACCACCATTGGGCCATGCAATAACCGTTGTCCCTCACACACACACACACCTACATGTACATTGGATGGCTCTATGACAGCTCTGGACATGTTAACACCACACCCTGTGCATATGATGTCACCTGTGCCACCACCTGTGATGTGTAACATTGATGCAGGATCTGACTAACCTGGTGCTGCTGCACATGGTGGCTTTATTCCACTGTATTGGTGTTAGCATGCTGTTAACACACAGTTTGTTACTTCCAGGTGTACTTCAGCAGGCATGATGCATTGCAGCTATGACCATCACTGTAGCATAGTTTACAGCACTGTTACTTCTGATGATGTAGTCTCCATCTATGTGCCATTTCACTGATGTGTGTAGTATTGGCAGCAATTATTCTATCAACGGTCTGACTTTGTCTGAGGTATATTTAATATAGTCCCTATTTGTCTGTCATGTACTATGCCTTAGTCCAGCTGTCTAATTTTGACATTCTGGCAGGTATGGTTACCATATTGGTCGTACGCGTGTCCATCCATGATAATTGCCTACATGACACTGATATAGGTCCCTACGTCTTCCCCCAATGGTTTACACAATATCCAGTAGATGGGTTGCACCTTTTTGGAGAATGTAGGTGTGTGCTATACCCACATAGGTATATTGATCACTCCCATGGGGCGTACCTAATAGATCTGTGCCAACCAACACCTTAGCCCAATTCTGCATACCCATGATTCCCATACCTGACACACCTCCACAGTACCCATTAAACATGTTTAATGTGAGCGATAATAAAGTGTGAGAACACTTCTGAGCACTCCCCACTCTGCGGATATCAGCTCATACGTCATACATTCAATCAACCCATGTGTTATTACCCTTGCACCTGCTACTGTTGCATGTACACCTATATCGTAGTTGCAGGTGTGACTTCTTTTGCATCAATGATGGTTGGCACTTCATACAGGATCAATTTTTGGGGTCCTGCAAAGGACACCTATATTCATGTTTAATGTGTAGGCCCTGTCACACTGGTACTTTCTGGGCAATGGTTTGGAAACCATCGGTGTATTCTCCTTTCATGCATGTCTGTCTGTCTATCCATATTAGCTATACCGTGACCGATTTATATACATGTGTTATATGTACAGGGACATATGTTTGTTGTGTATATATCTATTCATGTATCGTGTGTGTATAGATTTATATATGTACATATATACATATGTCTGTACATTCCTCATCTCGTAATTTGCTTTGGATTATGTCTGTGGATATATGTGTATATATATCTCCATATCATACCTTTCAACTGTACAGATTTCCGCTGCATGTACAGCTGTTTGCCTCTTATCTTTGGTCCGTTTTTCATAACCTTGTGTCTATCTGGCAAGTTAGTGGCATATCATTAAGGACTGACATTGGTAAATAATGACAAACATTTCAGGTTACAACTTCATACCCTTCAGAGAATCCATGCTAGTGACACACCTGTTATTCTGTCCACTTTCTATGTTTGTTAGGGCAATATCTGGGGATTGTCCCTATTTGTACCAGTTGTTGTCATGGCTTTGTCCGGTTTCATACTTTACGGGTTTAACAGGTATGAGCCATGTACATAGAACGTGGGGAAAACACCATTCATTTTCTATTCTGTGAGCGGATTACACACGCAGGTGCACTTGCATATCCTTATTGTGGGTTACATGTGTTTCATAGATAATTGTACTTCAGTGAACTTTCATAATTCTGACCGTAACAGTTACATATCTGTATTCCAGTTTACGGACTACTGCAAAACACACGTTCACCTTTACATATTTAAATGTGTGTACTGCACGAACGCTTTCATTACACTTTCAGGTTATATGTGCAGTGGTCGTAGGTCAACCGGGACTTCATTCACGTTGGCCGGATACCGGAACCACTATTCTATTGGTGTTCTCCCTCATGCATACCCATAGTACTTAGCTACATCAACATACACCTCACCGCTTCACCTACGACACAGGCATCCATTCTCCTGCTGGGAAAAAAGCGGTACTACATATTACACATTCCCTATTGCCTACTGCTGTGTACTCTGGCTGCATTGTTAATCACTCCGAGGATATGCAGAACACCAAGGCATATAGTCCAGCCACATACAGGTCTTTGATTGTCAGGGTGTTCATGTAATGATCTGGGTTTAGGCTTGTCCACCTGGTGAACGGAACTTCCCTGGCTGAGGTCAAATGTCAGACGAAGCATATGGACAGGGATTATCTCCCTATTTTGAAGTTTTACCTGTGTTTATAGACACAGGTGTTTGGGCACCTGTCAGCAGCTTATTCTGTTGGCATTACATATTATGGGTGGGGTTGTTATAGTCCATACTCCACGATGAGGGGTGTTCCCATTCACATTTGACTATTACCTGTATACAGTCATATGGGGATTATTATTTTTAGACATGAAGTGACTAGAGGTATGCAGTTGTACATTACACAAGTGTGAAGAGCTGTTCCTGTAAATATGTACAGAACATACCTCTCAACCTCTTAGAGCACTGAACCTGCGCAAAACCTACACGATGGGGGGACAATTAGGGACACATTTTAACGATTGCTCTTACCAGCTTAGAATGTTGATAGAATGCTAGGTTTTGCATTAGCATGACTTTTGTGCAGGTTGTGGAGTCTTATACTCAGGATATTTCTCATTATTTAGTGACGTCAGTCCTCAGCTATTTACCACACTGGTGCAGATTGTCGGAGGCACACACCAACACTATGGGGCGAACCTGTGGTCATTCTTAGGGTTGCCACCTTTTCGACTGCCCAAAGTGGGACATGTTCTGTAGAGATGTCAGATTTTCCAGGACAAAACATACCTACAGCCATGCATAGTACTAAACTTTAACCTTTTTTGTACATATAATAGCTTATTCTAGTAATATTTGAATTGCTTATGCTACTTCACATAACATATTGCGGATTCATATATAAAACAACCGTTTTATGCGACTATTAAAGTAAATTAGGGAATAAACTCTCAGGACATTTGCTATGTGTTGATTTTTTTCACAGGACACAACTGCCTACAGAGGGATTGTTACTCGCAAAGTGGGACAGGTGGTGACCCTAGTCATTCTGCGAATATCCGAACAGTTGAGTGGTATGGCACAGACCTCTGTAATACGCTGTTGTGTTCTGGCACAGCAGTAGCTCAGCATTAAAGACTGCAGTTGGAATGTGCTGACAGACAGTTGGGTTTCAGACTTCATACTCCAGACATTAATGCCAATGTGCAAACTGTTATTCTATCAAATTCTATGTTTCTAAGAGATATGTTCACAGATTGTCCCTGATTATGGACCTTTGTCTCACTTATATTCACAGCTCTGTCTAGATATCTTGCTCACACAGGTTGACAGGTATGGTCAGTCACGAGTGCACACAGTCAGTGTCCCTCACACTTGATCAGGGTTGACCTGTTTACGTAGTATCTTCCTCACTCTCATGCCGTTTTCCACTTTGCAAATGTGTGCATTATATTCTCCCTCCTATTCGTGTCTGGACATGTGCGTCATGGGAAGGTATTTTATCCTGGGTGGTAGGTTATGCATGCCCACTTAGGGCTGGACAGTGTCATGGACTTCCACTGCACGTTCTGACTTGTGTCCAGATATCTACTGGATTGGACATCATGTTGTCATACCCATTCTACTATTTACACAAGTTGGTCATCCCGTGAGGGATATCCCAAAAATTGGTCAAAACCAAAACAAGTTAGATAATGAAGATTTTTGTGGCTGCACGAAAACGTGCAGGGGGTTTTACCTGCAGGGGATACATGGTTTGCAATCCTGACACTGCCTAGGGTGACAATACCTACTACATATGCGTAGGGGTCACTGTGTGTAGCTGTTTCTGCAACAAACCAGTGGACCAAGTACGGCTGGATTTGGTGGACGTTCTGGTATGGTGGCAGGTTGTGTGTTGTGGAGGGTATGCTGGGTAGGCTATTATGCATCCAGGTGTGTTGCGTTTGTTATGGCCAGTTCCATCAGGACCCATCTGTGGGTATGTGACGGTGCCGTATCTATACATTTGTCTTGCATATTTCCATATTCATATGTTTGTGAGATTGTGTTCTACACTATGGTCTGTCTGCTTGTCTTGCAGCTGTTCCTACATGAGATTGTGTTTCTTTCCACTTCACCTGCTACCCCCTCATACACCTCCGGTTCACCTTTTCTGCATATGACACAAGTATCACCTTTGAGGAATTTACCATTAAACACACACCCCTCACACGCGAATTACTCACACCCCATAGAGCACTACTTTGGTTGTTGGCCCATGACATGGCCAGAGTTACACATTGACTACCCTACATGTGTCAGGTACCTTTATGGTTGTGTGGACTACCCTGCCATGTTTGCTTTCCATATGTTATACCTCACGCACATTATCTTTCATTACTCGGTTGGTGTTTCCGGGTACTACCTGTTCGACTGTGTCACATACACATTCAGATTATACAGCTGACTTCCGGATTTTGCCAGCCTGTTCTACTTATTGGTAGGATGGCACCTTTTCCTATGTCCAAGCTATTCCTTACACATGTCCGACAGTTGTGGACATTGCCTCCCCACAGTCAACGGTTGTGTTTCCACCTTTTCAATTGGCCACAGTGTGACATAGGGTTACCACCTTTTCCACTTTGCGAGGGACAGTCCCTCTTTGGGCAGTTGTGTCCTGACATGTAATTGTCAACATGGCAAATGTCCTGAGATTTTAGGACAAACATATTTCTTATATTTTATGTGATAGTTGCATTAAACAGTTAATTCTGTATCTGAAATACCTGACTGTTATGAGAAACAGAATAAGCAACTAAAATGCTACAGGAATACGCTTTTCTATAGGCAAAACAGTTATGTTCTGTCCTTTGTATTGCCGTGGGTATGTGTCGGCCTGTACAGTCTGATGTCTGTACCAAATATGTCCCACTTTGGCCATTTAAAGGGTGGCAACCCTACTGTGACAGTTGCGGTAAACACAGCATATTTTACAGGCCGACACATACCCAAGGTCAGTTCGGCAGATAGAACTTACAATTCTTGCCTATATCTAAGCTTATTCTTGTAGCAGTTTGGTATCTTATTCTGTTTATGACATTTATGTATTATACGTCCAGTGAAATACGTTTAATGCAACTATTGCATGACGTCTACAGAGGAATTATGTCCTATATTCTCTGGACATTTGCCAGTTTTACATGTTTGTGTCAGGACACATCTACCCACAGAGGGACTGTCGCTCGCAAAGTGGGACAGGTGGTAATCTTGGTCGACGGTACGGATCATACTGTTCCTTTTGGCCTACATGTGTCCGTGTTGTTATGGCTCGTTTATATGCTCCTTCTGTTTCGTTTACATGCATATGCTATTTCCTATCACATTTGGTATGTGAAATACAGACATATCTTTTGTATGTGACTATTACAAGGCTTGTGGGATATGATTCAGACATACGGTCACTACCTATATCTACATTTCTCCTCGTGTATTTTGTTATGGACACATATGCACAGCTATGTTCCCTCCCTCAAATTATGGGTCGGCTGGTGACCCTTTCCGTTGGACTGGACGTACCTACTGGCAGCGCGCTAACATCTGATACGTTTCACTTCCACATGGTATAGCTATCAACACTACGTTGGACTACAGGCACACGGTTTTTCTGTCATTTGTTCATGGGTAGGGACCCGTTATTCTCTACCGTGCATTTGTGTTTGACTCTTCATTTTCTGTTCGCAGGGACTCTGCTTTGCATACGTTTCAGTCTCCACAGACACTGATAGGTACGATTACTATTGCTGGCAGAATATAATATTCAGCAGTTTAGGTTGCTCCTCGAAAGCCAAGATTGACACGCCTCCCTGCGCAACTTCGATACGCCCTTTGCACTCGCGCACGTTTCATATGCACGTGGCTGTGGCAGCTGCGCGCCTTCATTAATATGCATATGGAGCGTCTACTCCACATCTACGCCGCACGGCTGGCGCAAGCCTTACGCCAGACTTGCGCCGAGCTTCATGAATCCGGGGGGCTGTTTTTCCATTTTTCCAGGAAAGAAATACCAGTAAATCCTGGATTTGGACTGCTTTACTACTGGCAAAACAAAAACATTTTGAGGAATTTGACATTTTAGGCCACAACACCTATTCACTACTAGCTGTATTTCTGCTCATATTAAGCCGCGGTGATGCAGCGGTAGCATTGTTGCCTCACAGCAAGAGGTTCTCCCGTTCAATTCTTGGCTTGGGTTGGGAGTGCCTTCTGTGTGGAGTCTGCATGTCCTCCCCACGGTCGAGTGGGCATTTGAAAGACATGTGTTGAATGGGTGTGCCTTTGTTGAAGGTTGGGCATCGGGCTGGCAACTCGGCACCATAAAAACCAACTGCCAATCATTAGCGGACCGGAGTTCCACTGTGGCGACCCCTAACCGGGAAAAGCCGAAAGACAAACAACATTCATTATTTATGCTGCTGTTGGCTTGCTTTATTGACTGTTCTGTGACTAGAATCTTTTTAGCTTTCAAAGTGTATAAATTACACATATAGATATGATTGCCAGACTTCTTCTCATAAAAATGGAATTTCATTTTTTTTTTTAACTGAACGTCATTGTTCTTGTTAATATATATAGGGATAAGACACTGACCTTTTGAACTCTGCTAGAGATACTTAACTAATTTAAACAACTGTGAAATACTTATTTAAATGTAAACTATATTATGTTGGATTAATAGTGCTGAAATATTAATGCAGGCACTAAGATTGCACAGACAATTGTACCAGCTCACAATGCTGGCCCTTTCTAAATTGGGGGTTCATGTTATATGCTGTATTCTTACAGGATGGATGGAGGTATATTGATGAGTTTAAATATGAGATATTAATTTAGAAGCTTATTAAACAATGGTTGATACATTTGAAAGAGGCAGGAAAAACAGTTGAGAAGGGAGTGATACTTAAATTTATCAAATGTATAGAGTCTTGGAACATTTTACTAATGCACAAATTTAACTCATTATATGGGATACATGTTTAAAGCTAGCTAAATTCTGATAATGATTAAAAGAGGGAGAAGCCACTTTTAGGAGTACATGAGGGAAAGTTTGACAACTGAATTAAAAAGGGTTGATTTTAGCCCATAAGGATCAGCCATGATTCTTACAGGGGGAATGAGGCCTGTAAGTAAGTGAGTGAGTAAAGTTTGAGGTAAATGTGAACAGTAGGCCCATGGGATATATGCGAATTACCTCATAAGAACATACCAGAGTTTCTGATGCATGACTTATGAATGTCTCTGACTTTTTACTTTCTTAGTCTTTATGTGTACATTCAGGCCAACAAAGCCAAATAATGATGTCCTTGTTAATACATTTGGAGATAAACACCAACTTTTTAAATTCTACTGCAGATTCTTAACACAGGTGAAAAACAGCTGTGAATTAGTTACTTAAATATAAACTATTTTATGTTGTTTTGACAATGCTTATAAATTAATGTAGATATGCAAGCTGTTTATACGATCAAGACAAAGGGCAGCATATTTTCTGACTTTATCAAAAAACAGTATAATGCAAGTCTCATTAATAAGAACAATTTTCTCTAAAAACATTGACAGATTTATCACCAGATATGACTGTTTGATTACTACAGCCTCTGGGAAAACAGGAGGAAAAGCAGCCTGTAAAATCCTTATCATTATTCACTTTAATTCAATTTATGTTTATACAGTACCAGTACAGTCATCGGTCCTAAGGCCTGTTACGTGTCTTTCTATTATACCTTGTATTAGCCATATTGTGCTCATGCTTTTTTTTATTTTTAAAAGCCTTTCTTAGAACAGACACACTATTCCTATGCTGATACATATTTCTCATAGAAGAAGATTTATTGGTGATCTTCTACCATTCATTTTCTTTCATTCCTGGAAATATTAATAATTTTCTGTTCCAGCAAGGAGGGGTAGTACTTGATTTCCAATCTGTTGAGTTAATTATTGTGCTATAAAAGCTTAAATGTTGGCCAGTTTTTAATAAATTATTTCCTATTTTTTTTATATTGATATTCTCCACTGATTCTAAACTATTCCACTAACACAAAACATTTTTAATATTTTTATAGCTCCTTGCATAATACTTTTTAAAATGTTAATGTACCAAACTCTACAGATAAAATATGTAGCATTTTAAAAGTAATACAGCTATGATTCAACTTAGCATGAAGAAGGACTAGACATATTTTGGATAATCTTGACTCAATGAAGAATAAATAACATCCTTGAAGTTAAAATTTTTAGTAGGTCTATTCACCAGCTGAACTAAAGATAACAAATTAATAGTCTCAAGAATGACCTCATCCTTGGGATCATATAAAAGAATTGTATTCCATAAAATATCATGACAGCTGAGATCACCAACAAGCAAGGAACTTGGACCATGGCGACATTCAGGACCAACCTTTGGTCAACTGGTGCCCTAGGCAAAAGGGCTTCACAGTGCCCCCTCACACCACCTGGTGCCCCCATCCTGCCATATATACACCACCCAGCTAGCCTCTGTTAGATCAGCGCCCTAGGCAGCCATCTAATTGGCCTATGCCTAAGGCCACTATGACAACATGTAATTTATTCTTTAAAAAAGGTTTTACTTCATCAGTCCCCAGTAAAGGTTCCTAATAAAAAAACAACAATCTCAAACTGTTATTGCTTTTTCCTCTTAAAATTGATAGCATCAGTGCCCCAACAAGTAGCCTACTCACATTTGGTGCTGGAAGGCCATAGGTTATTTTCCAATACCAGGTACTTCAATTAATTTTCCAATACTGACCATTTCGGTACAGCATAAGGGAGTGCTTCATTCTTGAAGTTGCTGTCCTTTGGTTGAAACACTAAACTGACATCCCATCTGCTTGAAATGGTAGTAACTCAGGTGGATATGAAGGCTCTCACACTTATTGAAGAGCAATAGTAGGACATGCTCCCCAGTGGCCTGGTTACATTTCTTGTAGTCAGTATGAATACCACATTAGGTCTCCTATAAAAACTAGTTTAGTGAGACTAATCCACTCAACAAAGAATAAATAAAACTAAACTTGTTTGAAGTGAGACAGTGAAAAGGTATAAAAGCTGCCTGGATGGCTAATATTATGAGATACATGGCAAGGCATACCAAGGAAGAGAGGAAAAGAAGAATCTGGGAGTCTCTTAGTAGGAAATCGTGTAGCATAATGGAAGAGAGACAGAGGACAGGAGGGCTTGAATTCAATACTTAAAGAAGAACTGCCACTATTGAAGGAAACCCAATTGCAGGTAGTCATTGAGAGGATATGAGTCCTATGGATAAATAGGAGGAGGCTGCAGTTAAGTAACTGTTATGGAAGTTAAAGACTAGAGAAGGCAAGCTTGGGATATATAGGTAAAATGAAAGGAAGGGAGGCAGTTAACTACTAACAATGAAATGAGAGAAGAGCTTAGAAGGTTTTACAATGATTTTTTACAGGATGAGTGAAAGCAAACATATATGTTTGCAGAATGAGGGAGTATACCTTAAAGGAAGAGAGGACTGAATTTGATTAAATAGATAAGGGTGGGATAAGTAATGGTGGCAGTGAATCATATGAAGAAAGAGAAATTAGGGGGCACATATTACTTCCCCTAGATTCTTAATAATTGGTAGTATTAAGCATTGAAAGGAACTTACTCAGTTATTTAACAGTGAAGGGAAAAGGGAGGAAAGTGTGTTAAAATAAATGGGGCAAGTTGATCTGGTAGTGTTGTACAAAGAAATGGGCAGCAGAAGGACACAGTGAGTTACAGATCCATTTAATTGCCCAAAGTGACACAAAACTATATGCAAGGATCCTAGGAGCTTGCCCAAGGTTACATAGGATGTTTGCCTGAAGTGGTAGAATTCTCCTAGAGAGGTTTTGTGAAAGACAGATCATCAACAGAATTTTAAAGACTGTTATTGAATTGTGTTCATTGGGAAGAGAAATGCTGGTATAGTATTAATAGGCATCAAAAAGCTTTTGATTCAGTCAGCTGGGATTTTGTGTTCTGGACCTGCTAAAAGTAGTGGGATTTTTACTTCAATATTTACATTTCATGATGCCGTTCTTTTCTGAATATCAGGCTAACTTGATTTAACAGTACTGTTTAAATACAGCGATAGTAGCTGGGAAGCCATCTTTCTTTATCAGGATGAACAAAAATAAGTCATATACTAATTTAGACCACATTACCGCGGTAGTGGTGCTGCAGTAGCATTGCCGCCTCACAGCAAGATGTTGTCCCATTCGATTCACAGCTAGAGCATCTTCTGTGTGGAGGCATGTGTGAATGGGCATGCCTTCATTGAAGGTTGTGCATCAGGGCTGGTAACTTGGCACGTAAAAATCCACTGCCAAACATTAGCGGACCAGAGTTCCACTGTGGCGACCCCTAACCGGGATAAGCCGAAAGACACAACAACAACTAATTTAGAGCACAATGGCTGTAGCATGGCAATCATCTACCTTCCATTGGAAGAATGGTAATGTGTCATAGACTAAGAAAGGAACATTGATGAATTGTTCTAGCCTTTTAAAGTACTTAGCCAACACAGTGCTTAGTTATATGAGAAAACTTATCATACAAATCATCACCTATACCACCCAGACAAGAAGTAGTACCCACCTATGTTTCTAAAAACAGTCAACAAGGAAGTTCTGGACATCATTTTAACATAGCCGACATGTATTTTTGGACAGTACATATATTTTTGTGTTCTAAAGCTTACATTTAACAATGCCTTTTTTGCTTTTGTGTTTCTGAGTATCAGGCTAACCAACAAAAACTATTATTAAAATACAACCACATTAGCCCCCTATTTTCCATCTTATATTCCATTTAATCTCTATCATACGTTAAAACAAGTCCTTCAGCTTAATTTACATATCTCATCACTTTAACCCATCCTTATCTTATCTGAGATTCAAAGCTTGACTAAAACTTTCATTTTTTAAAGTATCCTTTGTATTTAAAACATTACCTCTGTGATACTTCAAATTTGCAAAATATTTATTTGTGTCTTTAATAGATTGTAAACACTATACAAAATTGTCATACTTTCAGGAGTTCTTTACCTCTGAATAAGCTGTCTACCTTGAATTTTTTTGTTTCATTTAGAAGCAACTCTTTCAAGGAAAGCCACATGGAGATTTTAAGACCATTTTTTTAGTTCTACTATATTTCAACCAATAGGTGACAAATCTCAACAGAACCAGGGACAAATCAGAAATAATCAGGGACAATCAGAGACACTTTTAAAATATTAGTAGTATTAACTTGTGGCATTGCCAGAATAAGAGAATGTGAATTAATATACATTTTCTGAAGTAAAAGAAGTCTGGAACTCAAATTATTGTCATTATTTATTGGGTAATGTACACTTTTTCTTCAAGTCACCAGTTTTAGGAGAGATTAAGAGGGACAGAGCTAAAATGTAGTCAACATCAGGAACATCCATGAAAACCAGGGACATTTGAAAGGTGTGGCTCTTATTATCTTTCATTGCTGTTATGATTTTGTAAATTGTTTTCCGCTTTTCCATTAGTATAGCGTATTGTGTTAAGAAGATGTTAGACTGACTGTCTTTATTAGTTTTAACAATCTTTTCCCTTATATGTTATTACCCAACCCCCATGTATTCTAAGACAAGGTTATTGAATTTGTCCAAACAAATAATTGACCTTTCTCACATCATTTAAGGACTTCTCTAGTGCAGTACACACTTGATGATATTCTGTCCCCCTATCTCTCCAGGAGTCTGCAGTTCCTGTCTTCATAAAGTTAGTGAGTACAAGTCTGCAGTCTCTGGCAGGGCACTGGTGAATCCATATGGTGACTTTCCCATGAAGTGTTAAGGAGCGTAGGGCCTTATTTGAAAAAAAAAAACAAGACATATAGTATGGTTTACATGTCATATATCAGTTAGTGTATTTCGGCATAACACTGACACATAATGACTGCTGAGTCTTGAAAAGGCAGGTGTCAATAAAACATAATAGGGTGTAGTTGCTTCTGTGAGTATATGATGCCATTCACTTCTGGAAGGGATTAGATTCATGGCATCTGGGACTAGAGACAGGCATGTCGAGGAGTTTCCAGGGAGCTGCATGTGAAGGATGAAGACAGTCCAGAAGTTGCCCCAGATAACTTGAAAAACAAGCAATAGCTGTTGTTGTGTTAAAAGACACTGATGGAACCCAACTGTAGGGTAATAGGAATCTTACAGCAAAAAAAAAAAAAAAAAGATAAAAAGATATTGGTAATGTTTGTTTGTTAGACACTTTTAAGGAAACTTTTGCGTGTCTGTGTTCTGGAGTACTGAAATAGTTGAAATGAACTTTGTAAGAAGAACATAGCAGTAGATATATTATTGTGTTCATTTCATATTAATTCTCACTTTTGTGTTTTCCTTATAAATAAATTTGTATTTAATAAATAAACGCTGCTTCCAAAGACTGTTTTTACTAATATAAGCACTTACAGGTATCACACCATGTAATGGTTTGAATAAAAAGCACCTACTCCAAAAGTGATAGTGAAGAAGATATAACACACATTACATCTTGTCACTTCCATCCCAGTCCTTATAAAACAGAACACCGTTCTGGACAACCACCAGAACATAACAAAATGTCACATTCTTTGTGTTGTTTTTTTTTTTTTTGGAAATGTAACCACAAAGCATTAATAAGGTAGTGAAGCACAGATGAAGGTCTTTAACCATTGACTATTAAAATGCTAGTTTTACCAAGGTAATTATAGTAAAAGCAGAAAAATGAAGCAGTCATGTAACACTTGGAACTTCCTCACTGAGTGCTTAACGGCTTCAGTCTTTTCAATCATTATGCTTCTTAGATCACTTTCAATCCCATATATTAAATCTTCTCAGTGTACCTGATGCACACTCATTATTATCATAGCCTACAAATTGTGATATTTTTCTACAGCTTTAGGTGGTAAAAAGGGAGGCTGCAGAACTATGTATTGCCTAGTTTCCTGAGTCTGCACTGGAAAGTATTTACTCAGTTCTCTGCTAAATGAAGGCTTTTTATCTGTTCACTTCTTTCTTGCTGGTGAAGATGTAAATGCTTGTACAAGTTCTTTTATAGGAGAGCAGCTTTGCAAGCAGGACATTTCAGTAAATATCAGAAGTACACTGATGCCTGCCAGCCCATTTTCTTAGTAACTATTTATTTTGCAGAACCATTCAGTTCCACCTATGGAACCAGTATTTTAGTAATAATTTCATTGAAGTCTTTGGGAAATAAAAAATAAAAGAAAACTCAGCTTTAGACAAACACAGAGTTTCTAAAGAAATATAACTGTGTTTGCAAATCCATATATCCTTGCATGTATTTAAAGATTGTAAGCAATGATCTTGTACAATATGAGTTTTTTGTTAAAACAACTTCTTGTAGTCTCCATACTATCATACAATGGCTAAAACTGCTTTCATACCTTTACAGTTCAACGATCATTACTCAAAAAAGTTTTAATGGAGCTTTGAGGTTTTACCATGAATGCCTTTTCTACCTCACAACAGCAAGGTGGTTGGAAATTCTGTTGAGGATACTGAATAGGATCAGCTCATCTCCTTCCACCAAGTTCAGGTATCCAGTGATGCATGTATAATTTGTTACTCTGTTTCTGCTGTTCATCTGTTTCAGCCAATAGAATCATTTGCTGGTGCGCAATGCTTTTTAGTTAGTGTTTTTGTTTAGCCATGGCTTGGTCATGTTGCGCTAATTCAATCAATGCAACTGCAAAAGGCAATGATGTGTCTCTATCCACACTGATTTTAGAGGTGTTTTGGTGCATACATTTGCACTAGCAATATTAATTTAATCAGCACTGCAACTGCATCCATACTACCCCCCAGATTTACTAATCCTCCGTGCAGGACTAATCTAGTCCTGCACTGAAGCGGCAGTAAGAGGAGGACGGCAGCGCAGCATGCATATTAATGAAGGCACGCTGCCTGAGCTCCAAATCCTTCACTGAGCGTGGACAAATGCAGGGGCCATGTCTGAGAGCAGAGCTCTCAGAATAAACATGCCCCTGCAAAGCAGAACAGAAGAAAGTGTAAATAAATGAGCGAGACCACTCATAGGTGTCCGCATATTCCCAAGAGCAGTCCCCATGTGTTCAACAGCAACAGTACAATGAAAGAAAATGAAGAAACCTTTGTAATTATTTTTTTTTAAACCCTGAGTACAGCTAACCATACGTGCGCAGGTTTGCCCATCGCTTAGCTACGGTTAAAGCAGCTGAAAAGGCAGAAGAGGATAACAAGGGATATATATATATATATATATATACAAATAAAGCAGCACAGCAATAGTGTAGTGGTTAGAGTATCTGCCTAATGAACAGGCATTCCCGGTTTGAGTCCCACTGCAGCACATGTCATTGTCCATGTGAAATCTGTATACAAACATATTTTAACATCTTTTTGCCATATAACCGACATAATAACATTTAAATGTGAACTAGAGTACTGCATGAAATGCACACGTGAAGAGTCAGTAGAATAATGAATAGGTCAGCAGTAAGCACAGATAAGTAGTAGTAAGCATATATAAGCACTAGTAAGCGTGTGTAAGTGTGTTTGGATGGGGTGAAGCACCGCCGACACAGATCAAGCAAAGGAGACGCTAACTGCATGTAAGACACTGTGACTGGAAATCAGCAGTGCTAACCTCTGCACAAACCCGCATACAACCGCTTAAGCACACTGTATCCAATGGCTGGTGTCACGTGTGACTCTGTTTACACTATTGGAGTCAGTCATTGGTACCGCAAAGCATATGTGGCACACAAGGTTGGTCAGCATGCACATGAAACACAGTATCCAGCAATACCAGTCAACATTGCTGGATATGTAGCTAAAGATGCAGAGGTATATATGTTTGTTTGAATACCCATAACTATATAGCTATATACCTCCCCCTCACTGTAGTACAAATGCATACAAACATAGATAGACATATAGGCTTTGTAGAAGAACATTACCCCACTGTGATTGTTGTGCAGGAATAGGCGTGGTCTACATGATTGACAGGGCAAGCCCATGTGATGTTGCATGCTGAGTGACAAGCCATTCAAATTACCAAGTGACATGCTGAATATTCATTGACTGACCATTGTCAACATAGTGAAGAGGTAGGGGGGGGCATCTGTATGGCAGACTGGGTAAGAGGCAGCACTCAGAGAAAATGAAAAATACTACATATATCAGCAAGTGCAGGAAAAAAATGCAGGTTCATTCAGCTATTAGTAGGTCAGAATCTTTGTAGATCCAAAAACAAAGAAAACACTTGAAGCAAAACACAGTCCTGGGCTGCGGAGGGAAAACACTATTGTCAAGTAACTGCAACAGTGAACAAGTTAAATAAATGCCAAAACCCAAAACATAACCCCTGCCCCCCCACCTTTCTTTACTACAAGTTTGTGCAGTAGCTGCACCAGCAGGGGGCAAGCCCCACTGCACTGCCCACCTTTCTTTGAACATATTTGTGGAGATAAAGCAACAAGTAATATTCTGAGGCAGTGAGACACTAAATACATTCAATAAATGCAGCACAAAAGAGCTCCCAGAAAGGTCGCTAGCCACACCCTTACAGAACTGTAATCTTAAGCCTGTGTAGCACTGCAATAGACTATATACATATAGCATATTATGTGTACGCACCCCTCACCCTTTAAGCAATGTAATGTTAAGTCTGATATTGTAATACTTTTTATAAATGCAGCATATTTGTGTTCATTTGAATAATGGAACCTTTTGCTCACTGGAAATTGGACTGCTGTTGTGTCACAATCCTGGTATCAGCAAATAAGACAGAAAAGGGGGTTTGTACTGAAATAATTACAATGTGTTGCATATGCATTCTGCAGGCAATGGTCTTTCGATGTATATTCAAAGCACTTCTAAAGGTAAACGTTATCCGTAGAGTGCTGGGAGGGCTTTGGGCAGTCCATGCTACTGCGCATCTGGTGGGGTAATGTTCTAATACAAAACCGACATATAAATAAATATCCACTTATACATATATACATATGCAGATATCCAGACATTCACGTCGTTAGATATATATACAGCAATACATATATATATATATATATATATATATCTATACAGACAGATACATATATATATATATATATATATATATATATATATATATATATATATATATATATATATATATATATATATATATATATATATATATATATATATGTGCATAGATATACACAGATATATAACTATGATAAGATACAGCACCTAAGAATGACATATGTTCACAGGCCATGCCAATGGAGGTGAGGGGCCCAAGCAAGAAACATGTAACACGTAGCATGAACCCCCCCCCCCCCCAGCCAGACAGGGGAAAGATGCAAACAAACCCACAAACAATGTAAACAATCCACTGCTCCCCAGACTACAGGCAGGATACAATTGGGGGTGGACACAGTGGACCCAAGAAGTCTAATCTTGGAACAGAGACAGGAGCGTCCCTTGCAGGACACCCCAAAAGTTGTTTTGTTATAGGAGGAAGCCCATGCGATGACCTATCAAGGTGGGGTGTGTACATACACATACTAAAAGGGTGGGAAAGCCTGATGACCCATGGGTCGAGACAACATACAAGATGGGTCCCATGAAGTGGAGAGTGGGTAGTGTGTAGAGGTACAGAGTAAGGATGAGTGTTGTAGAGGAGGTGCAGGTGGGGGTACTATGGGTATGTAATTATGGGTCTAGGTGTGCAGGTGTTTGCTGGAGTGGGTCTATTCAGACCACCCCAGGGATGTAAGCAATAGTGTTCATTGGGCAGAGCCACCACCCAAAGGGTAGCTACTCCTGCTATCAGTCCCACTGCAACACAGTCTATTGTACATGGCAAAGAATAGAAATCCAGATGTAGATGTAAAAATGTAGAGGTGTGTGTGTGTGTGTATACTCACACCGACATGGAGATATACCTCTCACTCTCCATAGAACAAATGTATACATACATAGACAGAATATATTTAAATACCTACATATAGCTATATACATATGCAGACACCCATACATCCATATGTTGTTATATATATATATATATATATATATATATATATATATATATACACACACACACACATATATATATATATATATATATATATATATATATATATATATATATATATATATACACACATATATATATATATATATATATATATATATATATATATATATATATATATATATATATATATATATATATATATATATATATATATATATATATATATATATATATATATATATGTGTGTGTGTGTGTGTGTGTGTGTGTAAATATACACATATATATAGCTAGGATATGATACAGCAGTTAAGAATTACATATGTTCACAGGCCGTGCCAATGGGGGTGAGGGGTCCAATCAACAAACATGCAACACGTAGCATCAACCCCCCCCCCAGATAGACAGATGAAACATACAAACACACAATACAAGTAAACACACCACTGCTTCCCAGACAACAAGCAGGATACTACCAGTGGGAGAGACCCGCCAAGTCTAATCTTGAAAGAAAAACAACAATATCCCTAGTGGGACACCCCAAAGACTGATGATGATCACAGTCAGTCCCTGTAATGATTTAGCTAACCAGGCCATGTACGTACATGCATGACAAGGTTGGGCAAGCCTAATGACCCATGGGTCGAGACAATGTATGACGTGGGTCCCGAGATGTGGAGAGTGGGCAGTGTGTAGTGGTGTGGTTAGACCCCACCTGCACCCATAGTAAGGATGAGTGCTGTAGAGGAGGGGCAGGTGGGGGAACTATGGGTATGCAATTATGGGTCTAGGCATGCAGGTATTGGCTGGCGCAGTCATATTCAGACTGCCCCAGGGATGGAAGTAATATTGCGAATTGGGCAGAGCTTCCACCCATACCTCTCAGACTCTTAAAGCAAAACCTCTGGACAAAACCTAAAATGTTGAGGGGACAAATAGGGACAGATATTAAATATTCCACTTACAAACTTAGAAATCTGATAGAATAATAGGTTATGGATTAGCATGACTTTTCTGAAGGATGTGGAGTCTTAAACTCAAATACTTGTCTTTATTTAATTACATCTATTCCCAGATATTTGCCAGACAGGTTCAGCTTGTACAAAGAACACACCAAAATTATGAAGCAAAACTCTGGACAGTCTGCAAAAACTGTACAGTTGACAGGTATGCTTTCGTCTAATGAGCAGCCATTCCCGATATGGGTCCCACCACTGCACAGTCTATTTTACAGGGCAAAGTACGGTATAACCATATGTGTTGCTGCATAACCCACTACATAACACCTACAAACACATGGTTGCAACACCCTACTGTAGGCATGTAAGCTGATCTAATTGGCATCACAAGTTATTATTGTAGTCCTCACCCCCATCCAGGGGTGTGAGTGTCTAATGCAAACTCCAAATGCAGTGTATATGCACAGCTGTTGTAGATGACATGGCCAGCTGTGGACCTTTCCTGCAGCCATCCTGCACATCCCTGGATAATTCCCCTAATAACTCCCCCTTTGTTCCCCATACACACCATGTCAACCCCTGTTTCATTTCTATTAATGTTTAAGATCACATGTAGGTGACGCCCTCTTCCCCCACTATATTGCCTGAATCTGAAACCCCCAACCAACATGTATTATCTCAGCTGTCCCACAGGACACATGTAAATAACACATGAAGGAACACCACAAGCACACTTGGATCAGCACATGCTCACCATCTTGCGAAATCCCCCCCCAACTTACACTCTATACCACTACATCATCTAGTGAAACTGACACCTCTTGTCCTGCCTCACATACAAATCCCAACATCTGACAAACCTTCCCTATTGCTCCTCATCCAATTATACCTACAGGCTACTAAACAGTTACAATGTCAGCCCCACTACCTACCTACTTACTCCTTCACTATTCCCCACTACTGTACCACACAGGTATGGAATAATTACACCTACCCTGAATACCTACATGTAACCTATCCAGAACTGTTAAACAGGAATCCAACTTCACCTTAAACTGACCTTTGTCAGCAGTCATACCTGACATGTAAACCTGACCTAAGCATGGATAATACCGACATGTTAATGTAAACCAAGCATGAAGAATGGGGGACGTAGCCATGTTATGTCTGTTACTATCTATGAATGTGAACACCTCAGTATTAATTGGAATTAGTAGCTCGGGTCACTGTGGAGCTCTACTCCCCAGGCCACCACTGACAATGGGCAAGCATACAATCGGATTGTCCCAGTTGACAAATGTGAACTAAATACATGAAGTCGCGCGTGTGTATGCGGGAGCAAGCGGGTGTAAGCCTGTTTGGCCACTGGTATGCAGTTATCACACTGGTGAAGCAATGTAGAAGCTAACTCAGTGCAAGACACCACAACCAGAGGTCAGCAATGCTGAGCTTCATGCAAACCAGTGCATACCCGCCTACAATTGCAATACTGTCCCTTAGTCACTCTGTAGCCAACAGCTGTTGTTGTGGCCATTAATAAAATAATCTGCACTGCCAGGTTGCAAACCCCTGACCCTGTGCATTATAGTCGACGTGTGTTCCACTAAGCCATGATGGATACACATTCAGCTGCTGTGATCACAAACACATCATCCAGCACAGTCATCCAACAGTATAGGGAATGTATATAAGTGTATAGGTTAATACCAGCAAACATGCATCCATCGCTCAAACACAGTATTATGAGCAGTCTATATGCATCACAGAACAGTGCTTGTCCAATCATACTGTGAGAACAGCAGTCCTGTATAATACCAAAGGGAATAATGATATATGGTGCACACCGTGGGGGTGTGTGAGCGTGCTTCATGCACAGTATGTCACACCTGGGGCGTTGGTTCTGTGGAAACGGAAGATGAGGCTGGCCAGGTGTGTGAGAAAACTGCTGCTTCTCGAAACCCTGTCAGGATGCTACCAGTGGGAGAAACAGTGTAGACCAGCTAGGTCTACTCTTGACACAACAACAGGTCTGACCCTGGTGGGATGAACCAACAGTTGTAGGTCACATCAATGTCTCCACCAGTATCAGTGGAGGATCAAGGGAAGGCTGGTACGTACATGGACTAAACGGATGAAGAGCCTGCAGGCACTTGGGTCGAGACAGTATACTGGAGGAGTACCGAGACGTGCAGAGAGAGAAAAGTGTGGAGGTGTGGTATGGCAGGGCTAGCAACTGGGGAATGGATGGATGCTGTGTATGTGGAGCTCGGGGGCCAGTGGAAGGGAACATGGGTGTGACATTATGGTAGACATATGCAAATGAAGCAGAACAGCAATAGTGTAGTGGGCAGAGCATCAGCCTAATGCGCACGCATTCCCGGTTCGAGTCCCACTGCAGCACATTCTATTTTCCATGTGAAATCTGTATATTAACATAATTGTGCTGTATAACCTACTAAATAACATTTATATTTGAACAGGAGTGCTGCATTAAATGCACATGTAAAGCCTCATAAAGACTAAGGCATTAGTAAGCAGATATAAGCGCAAAAAAGCAGTAGTAAGCATAAATAAGCAGTTGTAAGCATGTGTACGTGTGTTTGCAGGGGGTAAGCATTGCCTACATAGATTAAGCAAAATAGAAGCCAGCTGAGTGGAAGGAAATGCAACCGGATGTTAGCATTGCTTAGCTCTGCATAAACCCGTGCACACCCACGCGTACCCATGTATAACTGCTCAAATGTCCCTTACTCACTCTGTATCCAACAGCCGGTGTTCTGCCCAGCAACAAAATATACTGCCTCTGCAAGGCCCAAACCCAGGGCCCTGCACATCATACACTACGTGATTTACCAGTAAACCATGGCAGATGTACATAACCCTCTTATTTCACATACATGTCATCCAGCACAATCAGTCAACAGCACAGGAAATGTAGTAATATCACACCTCACAACCTCTTAATGCAAGAATTCTGGACATAGTGTGCCATGATGTGGATACAAATAGGGATATCTGTCAAATATTGCTCTAATACACTTAAAACATTACTAGTTACACAGTTATATGTAGTAGAACACATATACTGAAGGAGATGATAAGTCCGAAACACGAACGTGTCGGAACGAATGACTTACCTCAGTCCTAAGGTCATCTATGTCAATTGCCAAGAGAATGAGGTACAGGCCACACATATAAGCTGAATAAGCATGGACATATGGGCAAATATATATCTGTAAATGTAGACAGATAGACAGCTATAGGTATATATATGTGTATGTATGACTCACAAATAACCATATAACAGCAATTGTATATAGATAGATAGATATGTTCAGTGTATGTATATATGTATATATATCTATATCTATATATATATATATATATACACATATACATATCTAGAGATATATCAATGTCCAGTTCTATCTCTCTATATATGAGGGTTTCACATATATAATTGTGCAGATATACATGTATATATATATATATATATATATATATATATATATATATATATATATATATATATATATATATATATATATATATATATATATATATATATATATATATATATATATATATATATATATATATATATATTTATTTATATACAGATAGACATGTGTATATGATTTCCACATGGGAACGGAATCCTGGCCCACTCTGTACAACATAACAGACCATGAGCACAATTAATGGGGGTGGGGGCACAAATGATAGACACCTGGTAATTACTGCTATGTAACCCCCCCCCAGCCCTAATTGATATGCTGTGCAATCCAATATCCAGCACATGTAGTACTTGACGTCAGGACCCACCACAACACAGCTACAATGCTCCAACAGTAATCCAAGTCACCTGTATATGTCAGGGCAATATCTGTAAAATATCATGCAGAAGAGTCATTCTACTGCAGGGAATGTACTATGTTGAAGGGGTACACATTTTAATGGTACAGATATGCACACACTTCTATACATTGGCAATCATGTTCAGGTGTATATATATATATATATATATATATATATATATATATATATATATATATATATATATATATATAGATAAGATATATGAGATATATGGGTACATACACGTATACACAGACAAAGGGTATTTGTAGCCATACATATGTAGAAGTAGTGTGGACATACTGGGTGCAATGTATATCCCTCTGCCACAAGTCCTGTAACTGGTACCTGTGACATGTGTAGTGTGGCAACCACCTCCACAAAGGGAATTACACATATACCCACTCACAATTCAAAGGACATTACATGACACACAGGTAGGTATACACAGACAACCTTTATTTGTGTACCATACAATAATGTATGCCATTACTGACAGCACATAGAAGTTGAAATATTTAACCAGTGATGGATGCAAGGCCCACACAAAACAGTAGATGCAGACAGTGCAGATATATAACATACTATGGTGTCCAGGCCAAGCCCTTCAATTCGTACAACAGTAGACAAAGGATTTGCCATCAAGATAAGTAACAATCAACAATATCAGCAGCCTCCAATTACACCCTGTAGTCAAGCCCCAGGGGAACATTCATTACTTGTGGTAATGTCAATGTATCTGTCACATGTATGGACCCTGACCAACAAATGTTGTGGGAGTCAACGTTATGACTGGGCTGATAGCAGGAATGCTAGCAGTAATTAATGATAGGGCATTACCTAACAACCACTAACCATATCACAGCAGGGCTAACCCTGCCATATATGTGGAGGACAAAGGCAGGAACACAGGGCCATACTCACAATATTGGTGTTACACACCCTGGACCTTGCTGGTGTTACAGGATGTGTTGCAACTTACCCTTATGCAGGAATAAGACATCAGGAACACAAATGGATGTAGCCATGTACTGATAGCACACAAGACATACGCTGCCATTGTAATATCTCACATGATAGGCACACCTCTGTCCAGCAAGAGGATAGGCCCACAGTAGTGAGCTATGCAGACAAACTGCATTCCAAGGAATACTAGTATGTACACACACCCTGTAACACCAGTACTATACAAAGCATAACACCACTCTACTCACAGTCTGTCTTTATGTCCTGATCTTCCTACATATATGTAGCTGCCCTGAGTGTGCAGGTTCTCCTGTAAGAGGTATTGCTATCTGCTGTCTGTAACATTAATGCCCACACACAGGAAGGATGTCCATCACACAGGGAATATACAGGGAATATGCCCACATGATGTAGGGATTCATAGTGGGTGGTTGCCATGACAGTGGTAATTGGAAGTACTACACATGTGTGCACACACACACACACACATATATATATATATATATATATATATATATATATATATATATATATATATATATATATATATATATGGCTATCTGGATAAGTACATGTCCATATATTTCCACCATATGTCCTGGACATGGAGTGTAGCCCTACCCCAGCCCCTACAGTCCCAAAGTCGTAGTGCAAGGGGATGGCAGGTATGTTTAGCAGGTATATTACTAGACTATTGCTACTGTTATTGGGATTGTCTTCACAGACATGGTGTGTGTGGAAGGTAGCATCTGCTCATAGCATGTGTGCCATTGGCTACTGACAGACATCCTAAGGATATCATTGTACAGTACCTGCATATATAGCAGGCTCAACATTCATGTCACAGCACAGGGTAGGATACACCTGTGTAAAAGTGCATAACCACAACCACAGCCACAGCCACATATGGTACGCTAGCATAATAGTACAGTATATGGACTATCTGTTCCACACCATCCTCATATGTGCCACTTACAGAATGACCCTACATATACTGGGCTGCTACACAGTTTGGTCTGATGGCTGTCTGTGGTATGGGACATTTGTGTGTATGCCCCTACAAATGTACAGCAAAATGGTACCATACAGTGGGGCAGCATGTAACATCAGATAGAAGTGGAGTTAGAACAATGACATCTACCACAGTCTGTACACAGGCCAACGTACATATTAACAATACACACACTGCCGACATTCACCATCACTACACAAACTGCAGTACTGTAAAAACATCCACAGAATGTCCAGGTTATGTCATGAAAAGCAACTCCTACTGTACATGACATGTGTAGCAATCTGATATATCACTGGCTTGTTATCAGATATGATGATGCTATTTATGGTGTACAGCACATATGCACCACTTCATGCACAACATATGTACAAAGGTTGACAGAGGTGTGGCTGACAGCACATACACTGGGCAGTATAGACTTGTTACTGTGATAACCTCATAAATCATACATTGTAACGGGGTTTGTTGCAACATATGTCCAATGAGGGATATGTAGTCAGTAACTGTCATGGCCTTCACCATCTACAGACTGCAATCCTCACACTCCCTTTTGCATTCCACAGATAGATGCATCGTGGCTAACACATGAAACCAAAGGCACAACACTGCCCAGTCTGCAGATGACCTTGCAGATGGGGATTCTTTATAAACATGGAACTGACATGGCAGGTATTGCTACATGTATGACAGGCATATCCAGACAAACACTGTTAAACCAACATTACTCCATATGCAGTATAGCAGCACTTACAGTCTGTAGTCAGGTCAAGCACATCTCCCTCCTGTTTGTTGCTGTCTTTTCACTGTGAGCAGGATAGATCTGTTGTTTGGCAAGCAGCATCTCAGATGGATTGGAGATTTATATCTAACAACATACACATGAGGTGCGGATGTAACCCACTGCAGATACTAGCCACCAGTACCTGTCAGCATGACAGACTATGTGGTGCACGTGCCAGCTGTGCAACAAGACTGTACAAGGAAGTAGCCATCTAGTAGCTGTATACATGTACCTGTGACATATGACCCCGTGTGTGCCCACATGTGGCATGTCAACCCCTACATGAATGGGGTATGGCCCATGCACACACTGCCCTCCCCATAGCAGTAGCATGACAAGCCTGCTGAGGTCATCCAATGTGAATTACACCTTTGGGAGAGCTATAGCTCAATAATATGCGTGGTGCGTCCCATAACTGCATACTGCTGTAGTGATAGACTAGTTAGGTAGTAGTACTAACCCCAGATTTGGCAATTGTGTGAGTGTATGTTTGTGTGTGTGCCTGTCTGTCTCTGACTGTGTAGAGAGAAATGCTTTTTAGGCTACTCACACTCCGTACAATACATATACTCAACTTTGGCAAGGCTGCTGATGTCACTCACCTAGAAATACACCTCTGGGAAGGTAATAGCCCAGTAATCTCCATAGTGCATCCTGTAACCTCGTACTGCTGTAGTGTGATAAAGTAGCTAGGTAGGGGTTTGAACCCCAGACCTGGAAAATGTGTGTGAATCTGTGTGTGTGTGTGTCTGACTGATTAGAGAGCAACGCTTTTTAGGCTACTCATACTCCGTACAATTCATATACTCAACTTTGGCAAGGCTGCTGATGTAACTCACCTAGAAATACACTTCTGGGAAGGTAATAACCCAATAATCTCCATAGGGCGTCCTGTACCTGCGTACTGCTGTAGTGTGATAACGTAGTTAAGTAGGTGTTCGAACCCCAGACCTGGCAACTGTGTGTTTGTGTGTGTCTAACTGAGTAGAGAATGATGCTTTTTAGGCTACTCACACTCCGAACACATCATATACTCAATTTTGGCAAGGCTGCTGATGTCATTCACCTAGAAATACACCTCCAGGAAGGTGATAGTCCAGTAATTTCCGTAGTGTGTCCTGTAACTGCATACTGCTGTAGTGTGATTTAGAATGGTGGTAGGATTCCATCTCCATCCATGGCAGTTCCGGATGTTTTGTGTGTGTTTCAGTGTCTGTGTATGGAGCAATGCATTATAGGCTACTCACTCGCAGTACATTACAAATGCCCTACTTTAGTAATCCTGCTGATGGCAGTCATGGTGAAATACACCTTTGAGGAAGATGTACTTCATTAATGTCTGTGGAGTGTACTATAACTGCAGAGTGCTGTAGTGTAGCAAACTAGTCAGGTAGGGATTCTACTCCCAGACATGACAGGTGTGTGTGTGTGTTTGTAACTCGTATCCTGTGTAGAGGTGGTTGTGAGTGTGTGACACCTGTGGGCAATGTGCAGGGGTTTTGCTTATTTCATTTATGGTAGCCCTACTAATGTCAACCATACAGGGATAACAGATGTAAATTAGCTGAGAAGCTGGGGTGCAAAACCATACCCATGCATGTGACATCAAGGCCAACCAATCACAGTTAGCAACCCCACTGTGCCTTCACATGTGACTCACAATGGACATACCATGCCTGACAACATGTCCTGTATGGACAGATGACACTGACATCACGGAATGCTGTTAGCATGCTATCAATGTAGGTGCAGAGTAAACATGCTGACTATTACCCATCCCTGTCACATGTGGACAAGACTGGCACATCTAATGATAATCTGTGTTCACAGCATGGACCAGACACCCCAGGTACAGTTCCACATGTCACTGTACATGCATGTGGGAGGTGTGCACATCCTAGAGACCATCCAAGTCCTGGACTAGGGAACACATACTTGGCAAGTGATGCACAGCATTGACCACACACAATAGTCACCCAGGTGACTGGATGAGGGATGCAATACCCACCTGTGTGGGCAAATGCAGAATCTACAGGCCTGAGCCACAATGCAGACCATTGTCATGAGGCCTGATGCCAAGGTATACCCATCACCTACCCTTATATAGCCTGCTGGCACTGTTGACCACCACACACCTGTGCAGACATGCACCCATGCATGTCAGAACTGGCCCCGTGTGTTCATGTTTGTGTTGTATGATGCGTATGTCTACATCCACACTCACTACACCCCCCCAGGGCACAGTGAAGCATGCTGTTTGATGTCTGACACCTATGACTCGTACTATATTTTTTTTTTTTTTTTTTTTTTTTTTTTTATTTTTTTTTTTTTTTTTCACATTCAGAGGCCATAGTACAGCATTTGTTTTGTGTTTGATATTCACCTGTTCTGTTATGGCTGAGACTGTTTGTTGGAGTATGTAGACCTTCCTGACCGGCAATGACTCTTATGGACACACATGTCACTCAAAACCATTCATGTGCAGTGGTGTTTGTCACTCTGTGTGTAGTACCAGCTACTATGGTGACTCCAAGTACTGTATTCACAGATGCCATGATAACCTATGGGTGTCTACCTTCTGCTACTTATATGACATTTGGCCACCCAATTCTCTTGCATGGTCACATCCATGCCATAGCTAGTAAAACACTTTCTCCATTTGGCAATTGGTAGGTCGATTGACTTACCTTGAGGTGTGCCAAGCTTGAGGATGGTGCTGGAGGGCTGCCTATGTCAGATGCACATGGTACTCCCTATGCATGGTTGGGCACCAGATGAGTGTCGTGTTTGACATCCCTTTTACTGTGTCTGTCTGCCGAGGAGTCAGAGAGGTGTCATTCCTGGGTCCCTACTTTGTTAGTACATATGCTGTGTTGCCTCTTTGCCAAGGCCAGGGCGCCCAGGGGCCACCCTTCTGCCTGCTGGGGCAAGCTCAGTTGTTCTCCTCTGTGTTACTCTGTGCCTGCTGAGCCTTGGAGTAGTGGGGGCTGTGTGGCCCACTGCCCGATGCTGTTCCTGCTGTATTTTCCTGAGATCATATTGTATAGCATGACCCTATACCATAACAATGTAGTACATGCTTAGCTGGTAGTACTGCAAGGCTCACAGTGTGCCCAGGCTGGATCTTAACTTGACTTTAACATCCCAAGCCCACATGCTCTAATGCTCTAAGTCCTGGTCTGCGTGTACTTACTCATTATGGTGTTCTTGTTGGTGTGTGTGCATTTCTGATGGTGTCATCATACCGGCTCCAATGCCTTAGCATCCCCCACTTGCCCCTGGCTGTGAGAATGTCCCCATTGGCGATCTCTGGTACAGCTGGGTCAGATGCCAGATGTGGAATCGTGATAGCTTCCAGGGCAGCCAACACACATATTCATTATGATGCCCTGGGCATCACATACGACCTGGCAGTTGATGGAGGGGATGCCCCTGCAGTTGATGTAGGCCCTACCCTGCTCACCGGGTGGTATTTTAATGCATAAGAGCATGCAGTCTATAGCACCCACTACCCAGGGAAGTCTGCTATTTGGTGGAAAAGACGTATATTTCTGGTCAACACCTCACGTGTATTGAGGAAATATACATGCTCACTGGCATGTGCTGACATGGCATCCTGGAACAGGTGGAATACTCTGGATGCTGATGCCTGTGAGATACCCATGATATCCCCAGGTGTGCTTTGGGAGGTGCCTGTGGCTAGTATACCTAGGCCTGCACATACCTTGGTATCCACTGGGATGGGTTTCGGCCAGTTTGGTGTGTGGGTGTGCCTGCACAGCTCAGCAATTTGCTGTGGGGTCTTGTCCACCCTGTAGGCTCCACTATATCCAGCTCATGTAGCCCCTGGTGAGTTACCTATGGGTCTGTCCTCTTCTCTGTCTCACTCTGTGGGTTGTTACACAGCCAGCATTCACATCTCTGATCTCAGCCCACCTCTTGCACATGTTGCTCTATGTTGCCTGCTGCAGCCCTTCTCATTTTGTAGGTTTGCTTGGTATAATTTCCTGCTTGTATATACTGGTGGTGTTGAGTGTAGAAAAACCAGGGGGAAGGTGTTTGCTTAGTTTATAGTAGTGTTCTGGGCTGGGCTGGTCTGCTGCCTGTGTAATTAGCTGACTCTGATACATTTCACCTGGCAGCTCAGCTATCTCCTTGATTACACATCATATACTCAATTTTGGCAAGGCTGCTGATGTCATTCACCTAGAAATACACCTCCGGAAGGTGATAGTCCAGCACTCGTAGTGTGTCCTGTAACTGCATACTGCTGTAGTGTGATTTAGAATGGTGGTAGGATTCCACTCCATCCATGGCAGTTCCGATGTTTTGTGTGTGTTTCAGTGTCTCAGTATGGAGCAATGCATTATAGGCTACTCACTGGCAGCACATTACAAATGCCCTACTTTAGTAATCCTGCTGATGTCAGTCATGGTGAAATACACCTTTGAGGAAGATGTACTTCATTAATGTCTGTGGAGTGTACTATAACTGCGGAGTGCTGTAGTGTAGCAAACTAGTCATGTAGGGATTCTACTCCCAGACATGACAGGTGTGTGTGTGTGTTTGTAACTTGCATCCTGTGTAGAGGTGGTTGTGAGTGTGTGACACCTGTGGGCAATGTGCAGGGGTTTTGCTTATTTCATTTATGGTAGCCCTACTAATGTCAACCATACAGGGATAACAGATGTAAATTAGCTGAGAGGCTGGGGTGCAAAGCCATACCCATGCATGTGACATTAGGGCCAACCAATCACAGTTAGCAACCCCACTGTGCCTTCACATGTGACTCACAATGGACATACCATGCCTGACAACATGTCCTGTATGGACAGATGAAACTGACATCAGGGAATGCTGTTAGCATGCTATCAATGTAGGTGCAGTGTAAACCTGCTGACTATTACCTGTCCCTGTCACATGTGGGCAAGACTGGCACATCTAATGATAATCTGTGTTCACAGCATGGACCAGACACCCCAGGTACAGTTCCACATGTCACTGTACATGCATGTGGGAGGTGTGCACATCCTAGAGACCATCCAAGTCCTGGACTAGGGAACACATACTTGGCAAGTGATGCACAGCATTGACCACACACAATAGTCACCCAGGTGACTGGATGAGGGATGCAATACCCACCTATGTGGGCAAATGCAGAAACTACAGGCCTGAGCCACAATGCAGACCATTGTCATGAGGCCTGATGCCAAGGTATACCCATCACCTACCCTTATATAGCCTGCTGGCACTGTTAACCACCACACACCTGTGCAGACATGCACCCATGCATGTCAGAACTGGCCCTGTGTGTTCGTGTTTGTGTTGTATGATGCGTATGTCTACATCCACACTCACTACACCCCCCCAGGGCACAGTGAAGCATGCTGTTTGATGTCTGACACTCCCTTATACTCACTGTCCATACGACCTCCGTATGACCCATGTGGAACATGTGTTACCTGCACATTGATGTGTTGTGGCAATCCCACTAGTGATGAGTTGCACTCATGACTCTGCCAAGTGTGTTAATGTGTGTGTGTCCCTGTGTGAGTGTGCCTGTGTTGACTCTGGCACCTATTCATGCAGACAGGCATGCGTACATCACCTACTGTATATCTACCATATCCCTGTTGCAGATGTCACTCACCATCACATATATGTTCTGAGTTTTCCCCAGCAGATAACCCATGTGGTACATCCAATAACTGCATCGAACTGTGATAGCACTACATAGCTGTTGGGAGTTTGATACCCTGTGCTGGCAGGTGTGTGACACTAACGTCCTTCAGTTTTACCCTCCCACTCCTCCCTGACATGTATTCACCTCTGTCTGCCTCCCCCACTCCCTCTCTGGTGGATGTGGAGACCCACACCTGCTTTGCTTAGGCAGCAGCATGTGTATTTTAAGTGATGCTCATGATCAGCTGATGGCCTCTGCCTGAATTGCAGCCCTCCCCTAGCTGATTGCATGTCTAACAGCTGTGGTAACATTCTCATAACTAATTGCATGGAAATGCACTCCAGTACCTGGGAACATCATGGTGGTGTTGGCCCGTTTCCATGCTTCCTCAATCATATGCAGCCTTTATTTGGAGCTGTCATAGCTCCGTTTTGTAGTTTGCAGAAATGTACTCGGTTACTAACCAAGTACATTTCTCCAGACTGCACTCATCCTTCACTGACAGCTGCCAGCTTCCTGGATCACAAATTACCCTCATTTGCATGGTTTTCACCTGCAAAGAAGGGTAATTTGCATACAGGAGCTCAGTCCATGCAGGATTAGCCTAAGAGCTCACGTGGACGTCCCAGGAGCTCGTTCCTGGATTGCACATCAGCCATATTGCAGAAAATGGCTCTTAGACTAATCCTGCATGCTATAAAGTGCTTTGTAAATCTGGGGGTACATGTCCTGCAGATACTTCTGACACTTTTAGTTAGTCCCATGATTGTCTTCTCATTCCTAGAGTTTGGGTCATACTTGAAAATATTGATAGAAATTACAATAAAAAAGTTGCTTTCACACTCTCAGCACAAGGGCTGCCCTGCATTTTGATAATTGTATATTTGACAGATACCATCCATTCTTAGATAGTTTAAGTTAACTATATTGAAAGCTATTCTTTTTTATATCAGTCTTGATGGACAGCTCACTAGCTAGCTATCTGGTTATTTGTATTTTTTATTCCATTTTCATTACCGTAGACTTCATTTCTACATATTAGTGGAATGTTGAATGATGTTTGTGGAGTTTGTGTATTTTTGTTGGTTGTGCTGTTCATAGTTTCATTTTGTCTTTGTTTGTATGTATGAAGATAAGTTATCGTGTAATGATAAATGCAGACAGTGATAAACAGGATAATACTTGACTGCACTTTCAGAGTAGTAAGAAACAGCTTATTGTGTAGCTAGAACAGTAAGAAAAAGTTATACCCTCGGTCTGATAGATATTTCTTATATACCCTTTTATCAGTGTCCATTGCTAGGATATATTATCTGTGGGATCTAGAGCATAAATAGCTTGTGTAAAAACCATGGACTAAAACTAAACACTATGATACATATAACTGTATCTTTCAGCAAGCGTGACATCTATTATATCTGTCACATTGACAGCACACTCCTGAAAATTGATCCCATTGTAAGGAATATGGGAACCAATGTTGAAAGTGAACTCTCATTTGTTTACAATGTACACCATGTTATTTGTTTAAACTCAGTGTGTCGGTAGATGTCAATGCTCTACTCTGCTGGACTGAAACTACACAAGGATGCCTGAGGATACCTATTTGCATTTGTACTCATAACTGAACTTTACTACATATAAAAATTACAAGTTTCTATTCTGCATTTAGAGTGTCTTATTGCTGATTTTAACTCTACCGCATTTTTATGTTGTGGTAGATTTCTTCATTTAGAACTGGTTTAGTAAATGATCCTCTGGTGAAATAATTGGTTGCTGTTACTATTATTTTGGGAGGAAATTTGCTACTGGCTACAAGGGTAGAGTGTTTTTCTTTTTTTTTCAGTTTGCCTGTATGCTTTGATTTAGATTCATAGATCCATAGATATTCCAAGGCCACCGAGTCTCATGACCATTCTTGTCTTGGCAGTATCCCCTACTAGGCAGCGTCTCCTTTCTCCAAAGGAACCAACATATCAATCAATCCTGGAGTAAATTTGTGAATACCCATGCAGTCATCTGTTTTATTTTTACAGGAAGATAATGTCGCACTGCTTAAAATGCAGGGGAAGGTTATTCCAGAGATTTGGAAGGAACAAGGTTATAAACTTGTCCCTCCGTTTTGTTTATTTGTTGATGAAGAGTTAGGTCCCTGGTTCTAGTGTTGTTGGAAAATTTGGACTTGTTGAGAAATAGGAGGTACAGGACAATTGGATCCCTAATGGAATGGTAAGAGAGGGACCACCTTCAACAGTCTGCAAGACACTGAATGAAAGGATAAAGCTCCCGGCCTTTCTTGTTAGCTTAGTGACTTTATGTCTGTATTTTGGGGGGGTGGGGGTGGTAAGGGACCTTTGAGGTGTTTCTAATTCTTTATATGTTTTTTAGTGAGATACATCTCAAAGATGGAATTGTACTTGATAATTGGTGTGATCAATGCTGGTTATAAGGGAATTATCACCTCTATAGACCTTGATGATATTCCTTTGGCAATTAGCTGGGCTAAATACAAAAAGAATATCTGACAACCTTTGATACATGATGACACCTGTACACATTCTCATTTTGTACAGGCATGTTATCTAGGCAGTATGATGAGAGGAGAGTTTGCCTGCCAAAAGTGTAGATACTACACTTTTTAATATTTAGCTTAAGCACATTTTAGTACACCAAGAGTTTACTAAGGATAGATCATTGTGTTGGGATTTGCTGTTATGACAGCTCTAAGTGCTCATAACATCTGGTTCTGTAACCAACACTTGTGAAGTGGTGTCACCTCTGACACTTCCTCACTAAGTTCTGAATTGAGCGAACAACAGCATCCAACTCGGCATATACTTAAACTTTTGCAGACATGTGAGTACAGTTGACAGTTGTAGATGCACAAGTGCAGTTGTGTTTATTCAAACGTGTTAAATGTATTTGCAGATAACAGACATATCATTTAGGGTAAAGATCTCTGCTGCTATAAGCATACTGCTTATTGCATGCTTTCGCTTATTTTGACAGTAGTGTCATTCTTGGGTTAAATCCAGTGATTGCTATGATTTGTAAATTTGCACAAAAACTTCAATTGTAGCATCTCAGACAACTTATTGGCCTTCTTTAAAAACACCATAACTTACTATAATTACCCATACTGCCTTTAAATGCGCACTTTAATATAATTTCATAGTCTATACCATGCATCAGCTGCTCTGTCAGAGAATGAAAGAGTACAGTTCTCATTCCTGTAGAATCTTCTAAATCAGTTCTCTGATGATTTTCTACTACTACATTTTGATAACCCCAAACATTCCTAGAGGTAGTTGTCTGTAAATACCCTATAGACTTGAATAAGGTCTCATCTTAAATACCTGCATGAGACTTTGTACAAGTTCAGATATCTTAGTCTTTCATAACAACTTACATTTTCCCATCCTTGGTATATTTCTGCTATATTCTTTCCAGTTTACTCCCACCTGTTTTCTTATAAGGTTTCTACATTTACATTCCACGGTGGTGGTGCTGCAGTAGCATTGTCACCTCACAGTAAGACGTTGTCCTGTTTGATTCTCAGCTAAAGTGTCTTGTGTGTGGAGACATGCTTGAATGGGCGTACCTTCGTTGAAGGTTGCACGTCAGGGCTGGCAACTCGGTACGTAAAAATCTGCTGCCAATCATTAGCGGACCTGAGTTCCACTGTGGCTACCCCTAACTGGGAAAATCCAAAAGATACAACAACAACAACTCATATTTGGGTCTAATGTAACTAACAAACAATGACATCATCATTTATGATTTCCTAGACTTTATACATATTTTTATACATGATAGTCCTATAACTATCATTAGCCAATTAGTTGATGCATTTGAAAAACTCAAACCTGGATCTACTTGTCACGTCCCCTCTCTGGGCCAGTAATCAAGGAGTCTGAATCTTCAACACTGACACTGGAGGGGGACATTCACTTGAAACAAAAATGGATGCAGCCAGTATTTCCTGATGCAGTTCTCTGCATCAAGCACAATTTCCCTTAACAGCACACAGAGAACACACTCAGTCTGGAGGCTGGTTTTCCATTCTCTCTCCAGATTTCTAATAAGTCTCTATAGGGTTGAGTCCTCAGCTGAGTGTCCAAGCTAAGCCCGCCACTATTCTCTCTGTGAAACCAGTGCTTCATGTCCCTGCTCCAAGCAGCTGACACACACACTCTTTGAGATTTGATTTTCACACAACACACACACATACACACACACACACACACACACACACACACACACACACACACACACACACACACCTGGGATTTACTAGCTATGCCCCCTTCTGCCCAGATTATAAGGTAGTTACTGCCACCAGACATTCCTATGCCAGCTATTCTAAGGCTCTTAGAAGGGTACCCAATTATAATGAGTGAAAGTAATATTAATAGAAATGGTAGTATTTTGACCAATGCAGTAAGACTTTTAGGAGTGGCCACAGAGTCACCAAATATATATAAGTTTAAGGTTAAAATATTCTCTAAAGGACCAGCCACAACATACAGTTTAAATATATTTAGTAATAAATAATAAAGAACATGAAAATATGGGATATTTATTTACAATAAGCACCAGAGATTCAATCATAGGAAATATTAAAATAACACAGACAAATAGATTCACACAGATACAGAAAAACAGTACTTAACAAATATCACTATATTTTCCTGACTGATCTAAAGAATTCTGTTCCGTGGTCACTTACTAGAGCAAGGCAAGATGAGGTAGGTGAGTGGTCTTCCTTCTTTGACATGTTCCGAAAAACAGAATGCTCTGAAACTTCTCTTTTATCTGGTATTAAAACATATTTTTGTCCTAGATTACAGAATGACATTACATTCATCTGGTCATCTGACATCTGGTTCCCATGCTACTGCCATTGCTAGAAAATGAACTAGAATTTAGCACATATGTGTTACCATACACACAGATAGAGCTTTGCTGAGATGTTTTATAGCATCTGGATGCTATAAAACCATAAACATTTATACTATTCCTACAGGAGCTAATAAACCATTCTCTGGCACAGACGTTTAGTCTCTGGCTGCAATCAGAACTGTAAGATACAATCTTTATTGCCTAAGCCAGGTAATTTAATTTTGGGATATTTTTCTGAAAGTTAGCTGGGACTTAGTTTAACCTCTTCTCTTCTAGTATCCTCTCTTAAAATATATACATTTAGTCATTTTCAATAGAGTCAGCACCCTTTATTCGTACATTTTTTTAACACAAGCAACTTTACAAATATATTCTTCAACACAAGCATCTGTACAAATCAATTTGATATAAAAAATGACATATAATTATTTACAACATTCTAGCTAGCTGTGCTCAAATATGTTACACATCCACTTCGCCTGACATAGCTGGCAAAACCTCACATTGTCACACTACTCATATACCCAGGTCCTTAAATGAATTTAATGAATCTACAGTTTTAATCACTGTGTGGCAAATTAAATATTCACTGTTCAATTTCTTTTCCAAATCTCATATGCTTACTTTTTGAGGTAT
>NC_056725.1:430207936-430247936 GCF_019279795.1 Protopterus annectens
TTTGAGTGCAATATTCTGAACAGCTCTATCCCCCGGATTTACAAATGGCCAGTTTCCATGCAGGAACAGTGTAGGAGCTCCTGCATGGAAAATGTCTGCCGAGTTATCCAGGAAAGTGCCGTTTTCACGTGCATGAGTGGCCCTACACTGTTCCTAACAGATAGCCATGTGGGATGCAAATCACCTTATTTGCTGGTAAAAACCATGCAAATTAGGTGATTTTGTGATCCACAAAGCTGGCCATACTCCACGCAGGAACAGTGTCAGAGCAGAAATGTATTCAGTTATTAACTGAATACATTTCTGCATCTGAACAAACGGAGGCAGGACAGCTCATGGAAAGCATGTATTACAGTCAAACACACACAAATATAAGGACATTGGCATTAATAATAGTTTATTTTTTTTTAAATTATATATATATATTTTTTTGGCCGATCATGGCCGTTTAAACTTAGGGCAGCGGCATGCAAATGGGATTGTGCCGATAAAAACAAAAAATGAGAAAAGTCAATTTTAAGATAATTATGCGTTTTGCCATTATAGTCAATGGCATGCAGAATGTAAACAATACCAGGTAGCAATGGGTGTCAAGGGAAAAGGGTCTGCTTATGTGCAGTAACTAACAACTTCCACACTGGGGTATGCAAATGAGGGGAGTTATACTGAATCACAGATTTCCTCAAAGTGTCAGCTTGTACCTAACCGTGTAGATGCAGCAATACAAAAGTGCATGTATAAGAGCTGATTGACTTCATAAGGGGGTGTGTCATGCTTGCTGTAAGCTCATTGGAGCTCTGTGGCCTGTGTTTGCCCTTAGCTAAACACAGCTAAGGAAGAAGGTGTGTCAGATGTGCCTGAGCAGTGTGCACATAGCCTAAATGGGTGCACCGTGCACCAGGCATTAAACAAAAAAAAAAAAGAAAAAGAGGAAAAGGTGGCACTGTTTACATATGAGCACTGGGTATGTGCAGGTAGCCTCGTGGCTTAAATGGGGAAGAAATGGGAAGGGGGAAACAGAAGTAGGGAGGCAATCAAGGAGAACTATCATAGCTGGCAGGTGGAATATAACAGAATCAGCCAATTACACATGCAGTAGCCAAGCACACTAATATAAACTATGCAAACCCCCTGCAGACTGGTTTTTCCCACAAGCTCTACACCACCGGAGTACACAGACATGGGATTTTTAACTTGCAAAACTAACTAAAAATGTTAGAGGCTGCTGCTGCTTTAGTCCATCAATATGTGCTAGAGAGTGAGGGTGGAGAGGAGGAGAATGCTGACAACCGACCCACAGTGAGGAGGAGGAGAAGAGTGTACAGACCCAGGGTAAGCTAGCAGGGACTACATGAGTTAGAGATAGTAGAGTGCTATAGGGTGGCAGGGACATTCTACAGCAAATTGTTGAGCTGTGCCGGCCATGCCTTATACACAGAGCTAATAGAGGGGAACCCAATAGAGGGGAACCCATCCCAGTGGATACCAACGTATGTCTAGGCTTAAGAATACTAGCCACAGGTACCTTCCAAAGACCAACTGGGGATATCATGGGGGTCTCACAGGGATCAGCATCCAGAGTACTCCACCAATTCCTGGATGCCATGACACAACATGCCAATGAGCACATATATTTCCCCACCGCCCATGAGGTGCTGACCACACGTATGTGTGTCTTCCACTGTATAGCAGAATACCCTGAGGTAGTTGGTGCTATATACTACATGCACATCCACATCAAAGCATCACCCAGTGAGCAGGGCAGGGTCTACATAAAATGCAAGAGCTTCCCCTCCATCAACTGCCAGGTCATGTGCAATGCCCAGGGCATTATCATGAATGTGTGCGCTGGCAGCCCTGGAAGCTATCACGACTCCCACATCTGGCATTGCTTACAGCTGTATCAGGCATTTGCCAGGGGGGACATCCTATATGGCCAGTTAGTGGGGGATGCTGGCTATGCACTGGAGTCGTGGCTGATGACACCCATCAAAAATGCACACACACCCGACCAAGAACACCATAATAAGGCACACGCACAAACCAGAATCATTGTAGAGTATGTGTTTGGGATGCTCAAGTCATGGCTCTACTGCCTTGACATATTTGGTGGAGCCTTCAGTACTCTCCAGCTACATGTACACAAATGTTCATAGTATGTGCCATGCTACACAATATGATCCTGCAGAAACAGCTGCAGTAGGAACAGCATGGGGCAGGGCCACACAGCTCCCCACCATTGCCAAGGCCAGCACAGGCACAGAGGGACTCAGAGGAGGAACATCCTGAGCCTGCCCCTGTAGGCAGAAGGAGGTGTTCACAGTATGCCCAGGCCTTGTCAAAGAGGCAATGCATAGCACACACACTGACACTGTGGGGACCCAGGGACTGATACCTCTCTCTGACTCGCACATGCAGTAAAACGGATGCCAAACATGAAACTACCTGAGCTTTACCATGTACATGGAGTGTACTATGTGTATCCAACATAGTCAGTCATCCAGCACTGTCCTCAATACTGGCCCAGCCACAAGGTAAGTCAATCTTCCTATCAATTACTGAATGGAGTAGTATGTTCTCATACCTGTATGTATGATATGGATGCAAGCATGCAAGGGAATCGGGTGGCTGAATTGGATAGCAGCAGACAGCAATATGGAGCAGCAGGAAATTCATAACAAATACTGGTGTCAACATACCAGGCAGCACTACACAAGGTGACAGCCCCCACTACAGTACATGTGATGACCTAAAGAACTGTGGGTGTCAATAGTACACACACATGGATGTCAATGAGGGTCACATATCCACTACCAGCCTCATCCAGCAGTAACAGTGTAGATGACCATGAAGAAAGGCTGGGCTAAGGTCCCCAAATGATGGCAATGGTGAACAGCCTCCCACCAGACGTATGCAGACATACTACAACAGGTCTGACAGTTGCATTCCAGTTCTGAAGGGTAAGAAGTCTGAAACTGAAATATATGCTATTAAGATCTAACATGTGTACTCTACTGATATGCCTCCTGTCTGCATGATAGGTCACAATACAGTATGAAATGGAAGCCAACAGAATAACTGAAATACCAGTACCATCATTTCAAATGTTAAAGTCTGCAGGTGTGCACCCCCTCCAAAATCCCATGTAGAAATCCAGTAACAGATGGCCTGCAGCACTCTCAAATGGCCTACAGTCCTCTGGCAAAGGCCCACGCCTCACCCTTAGTGCCAATGTATGGAATGTCAGGGGGTCTCAACTAACAACCTAACAGTAAACAGAAAACAAATGCAAGGCCATGTTGACAAATGCCAGTTGCATACCACCCCATGTCCTGCTGCAAGGACTGTGGATCAGGCCATAAATACTACTGGGATAAAGGCCCAACTATATGGATACCTCTGAGATATTGCTTACATAATGTTAGGTGGAGGAAAGAATAACAGAGGGGGGTGTAAAAACATGGATGTCATTGAGTGTGTGAAGTCTAAAACTAATGTCCACCCATAGTACTCCTGACTGCAAACCTATGAATGAATAGCCACAAAACTGCTTGTAAACCACAATGTCAATGTAAACTGACCAGATATATGAGGCCTGCCACTGGATAACCTGGGTGTATCTGTACAGCTGAGAGGTATGGCCCCAGCAGGATATCGCCATTCCAGGAAGTTGAGAAAAGCACAAGGAGGGGAACCCCAGCGAGCATACTAACAAGGTGCTGCACCATTTACATAGAGCCAGCAGTCTATTGACCATAGTTACCCCTCTACAATGGCAGATGTGTGCCAGAATGTGCAGTCTATATGCCTCAGAATATTGGTCTCAGCTTCATTCATCTTGTATTTCCCGGTAAATAACTGTGAACAAAGAATGATAACTGTCAGTAGTTGATGACATGACACATCACAGTGTAAAACAGTACATATGTCAGAATATCTATGCTACAACCAAACATGTTTGAGGGGTGGATTTTGCTAAATTATTATGTTGAGGACCTAATATATGTCACAATGTCTACATTACAAGTCCAACAGTTGTCAAACACTGTAGATGCCTAAATATCTAGTGCCATGTGCAACGAGTATGTGACAGTATGGATTAGTGAGTAATATAGGCAACCCTTCTATTATGCAGAGACAACTCTCCACCCAGGCATCATACACAAACACACTTGGCTAGGCAACAACCACTATATCAGTAGTTCCCCTGCAGATTGCAGTGGACTACATGCCTGTTGACCACAACAGTGCCACTGACATCAGAAAGTACTTTGATGTGTTACATCTCCTGACTGAGTGTGTGTTATCCAACAAGTAAAAGGACATGGCACCCTGTTCCATCCCCTCAGTAGGCCAATCAATGTGTACAATGGCCCTTTTGCTATGTTCCTCACTGGACGCCTTCAGCAACTGTAGAGTCTGCAAACATACCCCACAAAGGGAATGCCATGCCTTATACACATGCCCTGTATGGACTGATGCTACTAACTCCACTGAATACCCATATCATACTGTCAGTGTAGATGTAATCACTACCTCAGTTACATAGCCAAGTCTCACCAAATGAGGTCAGGAATGCTACATCAGAAGATACCAATCTGTCCACACAACATGCCCCAGAGACCTCAAGCACATTTCCACACGTCAAAGAGCATGCATGTGGGACATGTGCACAACCCAGACACTGTCCATGTTATGGAATATAGATCACATACATGGGCAGCAGTGCACATCACTGGCCACCCACAATAGAAAGCTTGATGAGTGGATAGGGAATACAATACCCACCCTTGGGGACCACTCCAGTGACTATACTCCTGAACCACACTGGGGACTATTGTCATGTGGCCTGATGCCAGGGTATTCCCTTGGGCTAGCCTTGTAGAGCCTTCAGGCCCATTCACCTACTACACACATATGAAGCAATGAACCTATGGATCTCAGTACTGGCAAGTGTGTGTGTGTGTGTGTGTGTGTGTGTGTGTGTGTGTGTGTGTGTGTGTGTGTGTGTGTGTGTGAGTGTGAATAATAATCCCAGTCTGTTTGGTTGATGAATATCCCCTGTGGCTGTGGTTATTAGCAATCGGAGGTGTGTCCAAACCAGAACATGTACCATTCCCAATTCTACAACAGATGTTGTACATCAACATGTACCTATGTACAACCCTCAGCCCTATAATCTGTGAGGCATATGCAATCACTGTGTTACAGACCAGGGATTACCGTGCACATACTCTACCCTGCCTATGACAAGGTGGATTTGTTACCATACTGCCATACCCTGTTGTCTTGCTGCATGGCCACATCCTGGTGACACACAGATGGCTAGAATGGAAATGGGATACAGCATGTGAGAACACATTCAATCAGCACTTCACTTGTGGGGGGAGAGAGGGGTAAAGCTGACACTGAATGTGTTGCCAAGACTACAGCCAGTATCTGTTGTCTCAGGATAGGTATTAGCTTTGTGCAGTAACTTGCAGCACTTGTGTTTAATGCTGTGGATGTTGTTGATGTAACTATCAAGGCTGCTGTGATTGTTGTCAGTGTCTGCTGCATCTCTGCTGCCATAGATGCCTGTTGGGGATTCCATGAGGGATCCAAAGTTATGTTTGAGGCTAATAAGGGAGTTCAACAGTAATGGGACAATACCTTTCCCTGCAACAGTGTCCTCCTTCTGATGTACACTTTAGTAATGGCAGGGGACCATCACATTGTCTCCCAGTGTTTGGAGGACAGTGTCTGGGTTCTGTTGGCTCTGGCTAGTACCATGCATTCATATACCTGTTTGTACAGTGCCTATGTGTATGATTCCCGTCATGCAGCTACATCCCATTCCCATGGGTGCAGTGAAGACATCCACCCCTGTTTTCATGACTCCAAAGTCAGCTTTCGAGAGGTTTTGCCAGGTAGTTATTTTTGTGGGGGGTGTGGCTGACATGTTGAGTTCCATGTTTATTACAGCCTGTGTGAATCTCACCATGCAGGGACTGACATCTGTAGATGAACAATGGCCCCGTATTTAAGTGATCAACGCAGGTCAAGGTTGTTGTATTCTCTACTAGGGGTCAGTATGAGCTGGTCTAGGGCAATGGAAATGATGAATCCCAGAAGTTTCAGGCCAATGTACTGGCTATTGGCTACATTCTCCAGGTGATGGAGGAGTAGTTGAAGACTCGTACTATGTCAGTGTTGCATTGGACCATCAGAGATGGCAGGGTGTTGATGAATATGCATTGGCAGTCTAGGAAGATAGATGTGGACCCATAGCAGGCTATGATCTGTATTGCACTATTACCCCAAGGCAGTTGTACCGGAAGTATCTGCATTATGAAGGGATACTAGTCTGGAAGTGTTCCTATCCATAATGAATATGGAGACACCACCTGTGGAGATGTGGTGTGGTCCATGTTTGGGAGTTGACAGCTGTGGAATGTGTCATAACCTGATACTGCAGGTCCGCTGTCTGTTGCTGTGAACCACCTCTCCATTACAGCAGACATATGTCCTTCACTCCAACAACTGCTATGGGTGACAGCATCCTAACAGTTAGATGTCCACTGTTGGGCAGCATGACCCTCAGATTGCATACATGTGTAGCTGTTATGATGGTAATAACATTAGAAACACTGCCTAATCAGGCAACATAGGGGTGGCAAGACACTTAGCCAGTACCTGGCAACCCAGCAGTGACAGATGTAGGACATCCATGACAAGTGATGCCATCCCAAGCAGAGAGGTCCTGGATCCCCTGAGAATGACACATAACACAGCATCATTCTGGGTGAAAGCAGTACACTGCCGAGGGCTACTGTCACACCTGCCTCAACTGCATATGCAGAGAGTTCAACCATGTCTCCTGTCATGTGGTCTAAGGAGGTGTGTCCCAAGTCATTCATACCCACATGGATACGGAGTGATACTCATAGTTGTTGTGGAGTGACATAACTGGCTGTGTCATGTGTTAGATGCTGGCATGTGATTGGTATTTGTCTGTTACCTGCTCCATATTCAACTTAGTGAGTAGGATGTGTGTCCTTCAGTATTGAGTTACCCATGATCACTGTATTGTGCAAGGTGGTTAGCCTTAGGGTCTTAGGTTGGGGGCACACTGTGTAGGTTAAATATGTGTCCCTTGGCATGTGCCATGTCGTGGTGTCTGAGTGGGTGTCTGCCTAGCTCGTCTGTGCTGTTTGGGTAGATGTCCATTAAGTGCCTCTGGGAAGGTGGGTGTGTGGCTTTTCACTGTATGTCATGGCTGTCAAAGTGGGTGTCATGGCGAGCTATATGTTCCACATGGTGTGGTGCAGGTGTTGATCTTATACTCTTGACCTGCTAGTCCAGTCTTTGCATAAGTCCACATTGGGTGATTTATGGGTAACCCTCACAGGTCTGAGTGTTTGGAGTTTAGAGAGCATTGTCTGTGTACATGTGGCAGTTGCAACAGTGCCCCAGAATGGACAAGTGCACCAGCTTAATGGGTGAAAGTACAGATAACCGCCCTTCAAATATGCCAGGAGAGGTGGACATAACAAGTACTGGGGTGACATGTGTGATGAACGAGTACTGTTGATGGCTCACAGGTGTGCCGCACTTCTTGATACAATAACCTGGTGAAGTGCCAAGCCATAATGCTAGTTGGAGTGCAAAACAGAAAGAACTAGTATTGATGTATGGGTGGAACAGAAAACAGGCTGACTGCCACCTGTAATACTTAACCACAGCTGTGCAGTTATCAGCAGCTTTGGCCATATGAAAGTGCAGTAAGCTCTGTAGTGCATGTGGTAACTGTGTAACACTTTAGTAAACATACCAAGATAGGCAGGAGTTCTAACCCTAATGCTGACAAGTGTGTGTATGTATGTGTGTGTGAATCATGTACTGTCTGGCTCATACCATTTTTGACCAGTGTACTACCCTTTACACTTCCCTTCATTCCAGTTTAGTAGACCTGTTGATGTCATCCACCTCAGAAGTATCTTTGGAAGAGTTAGAACTATAGAAGCTCTGTGTCGCATCCCATAACTGTGTAGCACTATAGCAGGAATACCTAGATAAGGCAGGAGCTCTAATCCCAATACTGGCAAGTGGATGTGTATGTGAATCATGTGCTGTATGGCTCATACCATTTTTGAACTGTATACTACACTTTACACTTCCCTTCACTCCAGTGTAGTACACCTGTTGATGTCATCCACCTTAGAAGTACCTTTGGAAGATGTGGAAATGTATAAGGTCTGTGGTGCATCTGATAACTGCATAGCACTATAGTAGGAATACCTAGATAGGCAGGTGTTATAATTTTAATGCTGGCAACTGTTTGTGTGTATGAGGATCATATCATGTGTGGCTTATACCATTTTGATGTGAATACCATACATGGCTGGTGACCACCACCCACTGCTATTGCTTTATATAGTGTGGTAACAGCATCTGCCTCACATGCAGCAGGTTAAACCATTGTACAGACCTCTCTACAGATGTGTCTGGAATATCCATATGTTTGAAACCTATACATGGCTGGAAGTGGTCTGTGTGCCTTAACATTGCCCATGTATGAGATACTATAGCCAAGTAGGTCATGGTGAGTGCACTGACATATGGCAGCATGAGGTAACATACCTGACTGAAACATCATGCTGATAGGACACCTGCCGCCCTCACAGCTGGCCTGCCTTGTAGGTATAATACATGAGTACAGATGCTTGGTTTTACAAGTGAACTGCACCTGTTATGGGTCACATTAAAGGCTGGAAGAGGTGTGGACTGTCATATTGTGGTCCTAATTAGTATGTAACAAGAACACCTTGCATCTTAAGAGGGGTGTGTACACAATGTATATCCACTGTATACCAGTAATGTGTCACACATGACCTTACATTAGGCCATTTGTCCAGCACAGTTTGCTGACCTCTGTCCAGACATCTTTGCACTGACAAGTTGTGAGGTATGCTACAGGAATGTTGAATTCACATCAGATAGACCCCAGTGATGACCACTGTGATGCAATGTGGTTAACCCCAGCACAAATGAACATGCACAACAAGCAATATAGCTATTACATAAGGCACTATAGCTATTACTGATGGTTGTGTGTATGGTAAATTGCATGCACTTCACATGCCTGGGGTATTCCCAGGAAACAGCAGAACAATTTAGTATTCACTAACTTCACCCTGCTGTCCCATATATAGACCAGAGGGTCCTAGGTAGTTGTGAGAGGAAGTTAGTTTCAGCAGACACACATGTGGCCTTAGTATAGGATGGATGCAGCATGTCTGCACATCTACAGTACTAACCGCAATAATACACAATGTCCTGTCCTCACCATAGATGTGCCCCTCTGTGAATTAGAAAACCCCATCCACAACTGCAATTGGACCTGGCACATGCATGTAGATACAATACAAATACATGTATGTCTGATACATTACTGTACTAATCCCCACTGGGCCCTTACCTGCACGCTCTTTATCCAGTGTGTGTGTGCAACCCACCTCTACAATGCTTCCCTCAGTGTCAAAGCCTTTGCAGTCAGCATGTAGGTCAAGTGTGGTGAGGAGCTCCTTGGTGGGTGTCAGTGGGGGCTGGATGGCTGGGCCCCCACCTGTGGCTAACCAGTCCCTCACTACAGCAGCAGCCCCTTGATGGGCATGGCATTTGAGGTCAGTGGCCGGATGCTGCACATGCACATAAGTTCTGCTGTGCAGGCCAGCATCATTTACCCTGTGGACCACACTGTTCCACAGGGAAGTCCTCTCCTGCACATCTTCTGCTCCCCATCCACATGACAGGGCATAATGTCCAATCACATATTGGGCGATGATGTCTGTTTCCCCAACAGAGAATGCTGGTAGGCAAGCACTCTGCATGTTACCTGGAAGACATAAACAGGAAAAGGTCACATGACCTCATACGGTTATCAAAATGCACATCCAAAGTGGATATTACTTGCAAATAATCCAGACTACACCGGAAACCTTCCAATTATCATCGCTATATCAGCTTGCATTACATGCCTGTCCCTGAGCTATCTTATTCCCCTCAATGTTGGACGCTTTATTTCATAATCCTCTATCCTCCATTCATTTCTGTTTAGAGGGTTAACAGTGGTCATCTTCCATGTGGATGGTGTGTTTATGGTGGCAGGTCTGTGTTTGACTGTGGTTTGTGATGGAGCTCTGAGCACATGCCTGAATTCATGTAGGAGACAGACACTGATGTTATTATTTCCCATGGATAAATGCTGTTGTTTCCATCAATAGGCAATATGTACATGCTCACCATTGTTGAGGGGGGAGTGTGGTTGATGTGCATATCTCCATGTACAACTGGGGTAGACAGGGTTGCAATGTTCCCATCTAACCTGTCTGATACATGCTGCCTATATCCATGACATGTATGTATGTATGTATGAGGTGTTCTTTACCCCCAGTACAGGGTGAATTGTGTTGACAGGATGTCAGCTGTAAACGTATCTGCTTGCTCCAATATAGGTGGACTTGCTTCAAAGTTCTTGCCTGCACCTATGTGTCCCTGTACAGCCAATGTAGCAACCTATTATGTGATTTGTGTATTGCTGCTGTCCACCAAAGGGGATTACTCTACCTTGGTGGAGGCTGAATATACAGGTCAGGTACTGCTGTATCCATATAGCTACAATGGATATAAAGGGTACACACCCCTGATACACTGCCTGATATTTCTGCAATTGGAACACGCACCACAATAAATCCTTTCATACCCATTCCCACCCGTAGTGTAACCTATAGCCTGTAAAATTAAATTGAAAACATAACAATCGGGTCTGAGAAAACATATGGAAATAATACTCAGTACAATAAGCCAGTTGAATGAGTATGCACACCCTTAAACTGATATGTTGTGCATGCACCTCTTGAGATAGTTACAGCATTCATCTGTCTTGATCTGGACTCTAACATCATGGCACAGCTTCACTTGGCAATAGTTGGCAACCTTCATAGAAACACCTTTGATTGTATTTCAATGGAATTGTATAGGTTAGGAGGTTACATAAAGATGAGAAACATTATGAAATGATCTACTGTGGCCTGATTGTCATACAGCACACATACCTGACAGTCTTAACAGAGGTGTGTACACTTGTGATATCCACTCTATATAGGTGTGGATATAGCTGGTAGTGGTAGGCATGGGCAGAGGGTCATAACACAGGTGGACACTTCTCTGATTAATAGCTGAATATCATGCCTACTCTAGTACCCATATCAGTGTCAGGGCACTGCAACAACCAGTAGCTGTACACATTTCTGTCTGTTGTATGCACTGGCACTGATATTACACACATGTGCAACATACACAACCTATGTACCTGAATGCTAGAAACACATGGGGTTTAATTTTGTGCCTTCCAGCTGAACATAAGCATACATACATGTGCTCAGGGGATACCTGGTATACATTTCTGTTGTATGTTGTATGGCACACTGTAGTTACAGTTTTGCTGCTCAATCATACTTCTCAACCTGTTACAGCAGTATGTCTGGGCAATGGCACACATAAATGAGTGACAAAGGGTACATCAGTATTGATACTGTATTAATATAGCTGCACCATACATTAGTATGTTTATTGCACAGTAGGGTTTGGCATCACTGTGATAACCTGGAAGATGTCCAACAGTCATAAGTAGGCTCTTATGTTACAATGCCATTGCTCACAGACCTGCCAATGGTTTGGCTGACATAACACAGGTATATGTGTATGTGACTACAGATATCAGTCACAAATGTGCTTATTGTCCAGCAGAACACAGTACAGTTGAATGTTATTAATTCAATATATCACATGCAGTTCAACACACATGTCTGCAGCAGTACTGTACTATGCACACACCCTCTATAGGTGTCTTAACTTTACAATGCAAATGTGTCATACTCATAATCACAGGTAACATGGATATGGAAAACATCCCATTAACTGGCCTAGCAGTGGCACAGTCAAAACTGTTTGACAGACACCCCTGCGGTTGTCATATATGAGCTGTCCTTTCCCAGGTGAGTCAGGCTCCTGAGCTGTGATCCCACTTCACAACCTCTCAGAGCATCACATCTGGACAATGCCTAAAATGATGGGGGGATAAATAAGGGCAGACTTTAAATATACCTGTTACAAATGTAGGAAATTTGTCAAATTATACATTTAGCATTACGGTGAATATTTTTAAGGATGTGGAATCTTAAACTCAAGTGTTTGTCATTACCTGATGATGTCAATCCTCAGCTATTTTCCAGAAAAGTACAGATCTCTTGAGGAACAGACAAAAATACATGATGGCAAAATGTGGACATTCTGTGAAGATCCATACAGTTGAGAGGTATGTCTGTGATATCTCCCAGTGCAGAGAGAGCCAGATGCTATGGCCATAGCTGCTGTTTAGCAGGACATTAGTACAGCATGTCTTGTTGGGACATATATTTTTCCAAATCATATTTCCCATTATTACAGACCAAGTACTACATTCAATTACGTGCTTACATGTTCCACTTACTTTCTTCTTTCTTCTTTTTTCCACTTTATGTTTCATTTATTTCTCTCTCTCTTTCTGTGCACTACAGGGATAGAGCTGGTTTGAATAGGTGGTAGCATGGCTTTTGTAGGTGATGTTCATGACCAGGCGATGGCTGTGTAGTTCTTCCAATAGCCAATGTCATGGCAACACACTCCTATAAATGAGTACTCAATGTGGACTTTGACCCTTTCCCTTACTTGTGAGGAAGACATCCTGGATTTGTGTGAGCTACTACATCTTACAAAAAGACTTGTGGAGACAAGCCAACTAAATGGTGGGGAAGGTTAATGAGCAGAATGTGAGCATTGCTGTTATATGTTTGGAATACTGCTAGTTTAACAGGGTTTGTCTGCACATGCTACTTCTGCATGGGCTTCACTCTGACAAAGTTCTGTCTCTGCAAAGCTCTCAACTGTAGGGCCATCCACATAATGGCCACAGATTAGCTTGTTAGGTAAGGGCTGTTCTCCAGACAGGTGTTGGCCTTGGCAAATCAGTAGCATACTCTGGTGATTGCATTATGTAGATGGTAACATCCATTAGTTTTTCTGACTTTATGTCCCTCAAAAAAGATATTTTACAACAAACCCTCTAACACTAGTAATTTTCTCAGTGTATAACAGCAATATTTCATGTATGACCGTGTATTTGGGCTTCTGTTTAACCACAAATACAAATGAACCAAACCAGTTCTTTGTTCTGATGAAGCCTTGTATTATACTAGGTGAAAGTGCACTTAACATTGATTGTGATTGGGTTTGTGCTGAGCCCATTTTATTGCATTCTGGACTTGGAACATTAAACTACTTTTATCATTACTACCATGTTGATCTGCTTGCTTGACTGCCTTGGATTTCTGGGCTTCTCTTTACCAATTATGCCAGGCTTTGTCCAGATGTCATGCAGTAGTAGCTGGATAGGTCTACTGGTCTATCATTATTTAGTGCTGTAATTCGTGCTGAGGGAATGGCTGAGAAACATGTTGAAGTCTGTACATTCAAGAGGTAGGTGTATAGAGAATACTCTTAGATGGTCTTGTAACATATTTTATGTGGGGGACAGTAACGCATGTTTTAAAACTAGGCTGTTAGAACATGTCAGATATATTAAGAAATATGTCAGTTCTATAGCTGTACATTTGAATAAATCACACCATGGGGACAGTAGTGTGTCTCAAGGTACTATTTTGAAAATGTCTGTTCCTCAGTGTGATGAAACATTCATAAAAAGACAATTGTTATGTATAGACTCAATGTATTAATATTAACTATGATACTTTATCTTGTAGGGGGTTAAATGACGAGTGTAAATGGAAGCTGTGTATTCAATTATTTAATTAGGTGTTAATTGTTTCTTGTGATTAAGGCATGCATTTCTGGTAATGTTTACTCCTTGAAGGCTTTGACCAAGACCTCAGAGTATAATAAACATGTGTGAATTACTGGTTGGTTATGTTTTTCTTTGCTATGTTTAGACATTTTATTTTTTATTTGTTTTGCTAAGAGATTGTTTTATGTCTGGTCATTTTGTATGGCCTTTCATGATTTTGTAGCAGTGTACTGTTTACTTATTTATTTGGACTTTGTGGGGAGGCAGATGTGAGTGTCATGGCTGCTTTTGTACCCAACTGTGCATGCTGCCCCAGTTGTGGGTGGTCTATCAGCAGCATATGTTTGTATGAGCATTTTGGGACATGCATGGACATATATATCTATATCTATCTATCTACCTATATATATATATATATATATATATATATATATATATATATATATATATATATAGGTGTGTGTGTGTGTGTGTGTGTGTGTGTATTTCATGTCATTACAGTAGCAAGGGGTGTGAGTATACTGCATGGGACACCTGGGTATGCATGTGTAGTACCACAACCTTTTCTCTTTGGATTTGTTTCATACATGGGTAGTCTCCCAGGTTATATGCAGTCACATTTGCATGTTACACTAGCTACAGTGCACTGGTTGGCAGAAATAGTTTAACACATATGGTATCATTACTTCTGTACTTTTAACAGTTTTTTTCAAGTAAGAGTAGATTGCAGATTGTAGTACTGGAACTATACACCCCTGCATGCAAAGCTGGACTATGAGAACTGAGTATCTTCTTCTTGGTGTTTGAGCTGTATGTTTATATGTATCTCTTATTGGATATTGATCTGATAAGTTTATATTAACTGTAGACTACTATGTTTTTTGGACATGTCATTGAGGACTACTGTCATGTAGTAATGGCATACCTTTCAGTTTCAGACTTGTGTCTTTCAAAACATTCATCCAAATGCATAACCTGTTTGGCTATATACTTTCTGTCTGTCCTCTGTACAGATGTGCAGATATCAGATATTGCTACAGCCATACCACTATGCAGGTGCCCACATTGTATTGTGCTGTGGGCCTGGATACTGCTGCTAGTACTGACATATGGGACATTCCTTAATGTGGGCCTTGCCCCATTTCCTTGCCTGTGTGAGGGACATTACAGAGGTGGTGGCCTACAGATTCACATACAGTGTGTGGCAATAAGTCACAGGACAGGACATGTGAAGACAGCCAACCAACATGGGGGACATATCCCCAGATTCGTAAACAGTTTGTATGTCATCAGTGCTGTTATACACATGGTGGATTGACAGATTGACAGAGTTTGTGTGGACATGCATTTAGTGTGTGACGTCACGACTCACAGTGATATGTCTCTGACATATCTCTCCACTGGCATGCTGTCCACAGGCTGGTCACATGTCTTCCTGTTATGTTTTGTCTGTTCATCAGACAGTTGGTGTCCTTGGTAAATCAGTTGCGGACTCTGGGGAATTCAGTCAGTAAATACTCACATCTGTTGTTATTACCGACATTATATTTGTCATAAAGGATGTTACAAAAAACCCAGTGACATCTACAACTGTCTCAATATATGACAGCAGTATGTCCAATCTATCCCTGTGTTTGTGCCTCTGTTCCTGCCTAGTGATATAGGGGTTGATGCCGAGCTTAGTGAGTGGGGAATGTTATCAAAGGATTTGGCCAGATCAATGTAGGCTGTATGTGTCACCTTGCCTTCATCTACAGCTCAGGTGACTGACGCCAATAAGTTGACCAGGTTGAATAAGCAGTTATGACCTACCCCTCACAAAAGTAAACTGTGAGGGATCCTGAGTCTGCAGATTCCCATATCCCTGTTTATTAGGTGCATGATGATGCATTCCATAGATTCGCATACAAGATTTGTCAGGCAGTTTGGGGAGTATTTCCCAAGGTCTGTAGTTACACCTCATATGTGGAGAAGGGTGACTATAGCAATGCACAATTCAGTAGGGACAATGCCTGAGGTGAGGTGTGTTTGAACACGGCACACAGGTAATGTGCTAGGTCTATCTGTAGTTCATGTAGAACAGCCAGGGATATTCTCAGGTCCCATCAAAGCTGTATTTTTGGCCTTGGACAGTGGTGTTTTAACCTGTGCTGCAGTAATACTGGGTGCCTGACAGTGTACTGGTATTGTGATTGGTCCTTTGGGGGGAGTGAGGAGTAATGTTTGCACTCAAGATGCCAGCCAGTATATTGGCATTATTTGTTACCTCAGTCTGGTAGGTACTATTGTCTAGTAGCTCAGAACAATTCTTGGTATTGCCATGAAGATTCTTTAGATAACTGTATAAGGCCTTGTGGTTGTCTTTACTATGTGCTCCAGTTCTCTTCTCACAGCTAACTTTGTATTTGATGAGGGATCTCAGCTATTCACTGAGGCTGATAAGGGTTTATTTCCTGTCTTGGGACTTCACCTTATTCCATATTGGTTCCCTCCTTGTGTTGTACAGTTTCTTTATGGCAGGGAACCACCAGATCAGCTTCTTTTGTTTGGAGGTGAGGATCCTGGTTGTATTCGGTAAGGCGGTATCCATGTATTTGTGTATGTGTTCATATTGCATTGTTGTTTGTTTCAGCTGTCATCCAACTAGTCTCCATTTGCATAGCTGACATGAGGATAGCCACCTCTGATTTAATGTGGCCATAGTTAGCTTTGGAAAGGCTTTTCATGGTGGTTACCTGTGCATTGGGGGTAGGAGGGCTGTGGATTACCAAAGGGGATAACTTTGTGTTCAGATATAACAAAGGAGGTATTGACTACTGATGTAGAGCAACAGTCGCCTTTGTTAGGAAGGGCCAGGTTGATGTGATGGGCATGTGCATTGGTACATGAGTAGCTTTCTCACTTAATGGTGGGACAGCTAAAGTCAACAAGTATGATAGTGCTAGGTTGGACACTAATATTCTCCTGGGTGTTTATGGACATGGAGTGTGAGTCTTGGGACTTGTATGGGGACCTATAACAAGCTACAACCTGAACCACTGTCTTACCCAATGTCAGCTATGCCTGCAAGATCTGTAATGCATAATGTTGGTCTACCACTCTGGAGGTGTGTGCATCCTTTATAAATATGAAAATATCACCACCTTTGGAGCTTCAGTCCAAGTTCTGCAGCCAAAAGTTGTAGAGTAAATTATAGGCTGGTACTGCAGGGGTGCTTCCTGCTGCCTTTAAACAGGTCTCTGTTGCAGCACAGATGTCATTGTTCCCCATTTTAAGGAATATCTCCAGTGAGTGAATTTCCAGGTTAGAATTCCAGTGTGTGGCAGCATGACCCTCTGACTGCATGTCTTTGTAGCTGTCATATATTTCTGTATATTTTTGTATACATATATTTATATATATATATATATATATATATATATATATATATATATATATATATATATATATATATATTCATTCATATGTATATATATATATATATATATATATATATATATATATATATATATATATATATATATATATATATATATATATATATATATATATATATATATATATATGGGTGCCCTTCAGAATGCCAAAATTCAAAACTTCGAAACCCATATGATCGCAGACCATATGTTCGAAAGTTTTGAAATACTGACATTCTGAATGGGAAATCGCATATAGTGCAGACCTGGAGAATTCCCTTGTTCTCGCTGTAGTGTGATCTCGGAGTTGGTATATTTAAGTAGGGGGGTGTGGGGATTGCAGGGGGGCTTTGCTATACACGGTTTAATGTGTGTTTTTAATTTTTATGGGTCTAGTTCACATTTTCACACATTCAAATGTTCGATCATATGGTCTCGGCATTATTAATTTCGAACATTTGAGCATTTGGTTATGTGAAGTAGACCTATATATATATATATATATATATATATATATATATATATATATATATATATATATATACATATATGTATATATTTATTAACCTTTATATGTGTGTGTGTGTGTGTATATATATATATATATATATATATATATATATATATATATATATATATATATATATATGTATGTGTGTGTGTGTATGCATATATGTGGATATGAATGTGGATGTATCTCTCTCTCTCTTTCTCTGTCTCTCTATTTATATATATATATATATATATATATATATATATATATATATATATGTGTGTGTGTGTGTGTGTGTGTGTGTGTATCATGTATATATTTGTCCACATATATGCATCTCTATTCATATATACATGTATATATAGACTACCTGACTGATTCTACAGACTCCTTTCCCTGTTCTTGGATGGCTGTATTAACTGATATGTTTGGAATGTCATCACTATTTTGTAGGGCTCAGATGGTGTAATGGTACCTTGCATTGATCATAGTTTACAAGGCCCTGGGACCAGTACTTGGCAACTTGGCAGGCCTTATTATTTTGTTGTGTGTGTATATATATACACACACACACACACACATATATATATATATATATATATATATATATATATATATATATATATATATATATACATATACATATATAAATATATTTTCCATACTGTTGACTGACTGTGCTGCATAATATGTTTGTAAAAACATCAGACATATTTACAGCTCAGATGTCTTAGTGGTAAATTTCTATGGCTATGGTGTGCAGGGTCCTAGGTTCTAGACTTGTAAGGGCTGATTATTTTGTTGCTGGCAGAACAAGGGCTGTTGGATACAGAGTGATTAAGGCAGTATTAAGCAGTTGTAAGCAGGTTTGCGCTGGTTTGCTAATTTCCAGTTAAGTATGCTTACAGTTAGCCCTAAAAGTGCTTAATCTGTGTAGGCATTGCTTAGCGCCATGCAGACAGGCTTAATCCCTCTTACTACTGCTTAATACAGCTTACTCCTACTTACCCTGTGTAATTTCTTTAAAGGGAAAGAGGAAAGGAGTGATAGGAAAGTGGTGAAAAAGGGGTCACGTAGAGAGAAAGACAATAGGGAAAGTAGCTAGGGATGTGCATTATGGGTGTAGGAAAGGTCCATAGCTGCCCATTTCTTCTACAGCAACAGCTGTGCATATATACTGAATTCTGAGGTATATTTGGACACTCAAACCCATGGGAGAGGGATGAGGACAACAATAATGTGTTGTGAAGCCAATTAGACCAGACTACATGTGTCCAGTGGACAGCTATGTATGGCACTAATTCTTTGGGGGGGAACAGATTGCCCCTGTTTTTTTTTAAGGTGAGATTGGGTTGTTGGGGCAGGATAGTAGGTATATTTGAGGAGGTAGGCTGGGTAGGAAGACAGACAGGACAGCATACAGGGGCGGTATATGACACATGTGCGGAGTAAACAGCTTGGATGGGGAGGGGTTTTTGGAAATCAGAAGCCCATGATCCCACAAATGGAAACAGTAGGACTGAGCTCCCCACCTATGGGCAGTCACCACTGCACATCCACAGTCTCAAAAGTGGCTGTGCTGGGGTCTGAGTAGGAGGGGCCCTCAAGCTGGCGTAGCTGATCTCCAAACTCCTTTCAGAGATCACTATGAACCAATCCCTGGACCTGGCTTTGGGGGATAGTATCCTGTCTGTGCCTGCTTCCAGGGGGGGATAAGCCCCATCACCTGAGGCAGTTCCACCTGAAGGTGGTGCAGGACCAGCAGACATGGAGGTCCCAGGGTGAGTCCCAAATGTGCTGGGGCCCGGTGCCATGGCCAGATAAGGTGGGAGAGGTGGGTCCACTGGGACTTGCCTTCCCAAACGTGCTATGGTTTTGCAGTTTTAGAACATATGTGAGTTAGTAATAATCAACACAATACATGATTAGTTATAACAGCATGCATAGATATTCCCATTAACCCAAAACAACAGATTTGGAAAAGTTGCATAGCAAACAGAAAACATGCATATATGGAACCACAGTGGCCATTACAACAGCATGCAGGTTACATTGCTAGCAACAGGCCAGCAATGATAGTATTTACCCATGGAACATTAATAGAAACACATTTCAATATTTCAGGAACAAACCACTCGCTGACAAACAGGATAAACGCCCAGTGCTCCAGAAAAACTTAAATAATATTAATGAAACCAAAAGGAGCAACTAGGCTGATGCAGAGTCACAAATAGAAATGAAAGGCAAAATCCTCAGGTTAAAATCCAAATGAAAGGCAGAATCCTCAGGTTAAAATCCAACTTTAATTCCACTGCAGGTCAGATAAGCGCTTTCACTCATTCATTTGAGCTTCATCAGATCATGTAACAAAGACCTTCAAGTACATAGGCTAAATTTATACAGTTAAAACATCTCCTATTGGCTGCTTCTTGTTACATATTCATGAGTTAATCTAAGCTTAAAGATATATGCACATATAAACATGCTGAGATGTATAAAATGACAAAGTAAATATAAAAAACATATAAAAACTCTCCATGAACACTCAAGATGCTCTAATAAATATGTATATATAGATATATATATATCAAAAGAAATCTATTTCAAGGGGTAAAAACATATATGTTCCATCATTTATTATAAAATCTACAAACATTCCTCCATTTGTTTAACATAGGTTGAATGGAGGCTCTCTCATTGAGACCTAAACCCCTATCTGCTCTCAATCTAACTATCCACATACTCTCCTTACTCTCAGTATGGTTCCTGATGTCACCTCCTCGTATACTGGGTTTAATATTCTCAAGAGCTCTAAATAGGAAATAATGTTCAGGACCTGCTTGGGTTACGTGCTTGGCTAAGGCATTGTGAGGTGAAGCCTTCCTAATGTGGTAAAGATGTTCTCTTATCCTGTCTTTAAAACGACGATTGGTTTTGCCAACATAAAATGCATCACATATTTGGCACACTGCCAAATAAACTATATGAGTAGTATCACAGGTAGCTACAGCATGTATGCTAAAGTTAGTGTGCATGTCAGGATGTTCAAAAAATGGACTGGGGTCAAGAGAATTACAATAATTACAGCGTCCACATGGTTTTGTGTGTTCAAGAGGCATTGACCATTCATCCCTTTTTGAATAGCATAGCATTCTCCTTAAATTTAAATTGTTCCTATATAAAAAAGAGGGTTTAGTCCCCACAAGTTTACCGATGGTGTCATCAGTACAGAGAATAGGCCAGTGTTTCGTAATAATATTCTTGATTGCTGGACAATCAGTACTATATGGTAAAGAAACCCTTACATGAGTTGATCTATCATCTCTACCATTGTCTATTGTAATGGATCCACCAGTAATAACTGGTCCAAAATAAGGGGCTGCTCTGTTCAGTCTAAGTTTATTGACATCTAAGAGGTTGGACTCAATCTCTTGTGAGCTATAGCCCCGTTCTTCTAGCCTTATCTTGAGGTCACTCACTTCATTTAGGAAGCCTTCTTCTGTGGCATTTAGCCTAGAGGTTCTCATCCCCTGGCCTCTAATGATATTCTTAAAAATATGCTGTGGGTGTATACTATCACGCTGTAATAGAGTATTAAAATAGCAAGGTTTCCTATAGACACCTGTATTAATCAAACCACATGCTAACTTCTCTATATACAAGTCAAGAAATTCTATCTTCTCTCTAGAGTGATTCATACTGAAGGTTAAATAGCCAGTGAGGTTGTTCAATGTAGTATGGAACACAAACAAATCATCAACACTGCCTCTCCATAAAACAAAAACATCATCCACGAAACGTCTATAAAAAGTTACATGTTGTTTAAACATTTCTAAATTAAAGAGACTCTCAAATTCCCAAAAGCCTATGTACTTGAAGGTCTTTGTTACATGATCTGATGAAGCTCAAATGAATGAGTGAAAGCGCTTATCTGACCTGCAGTGGAATTAAAGTTGGATTTTAACCTGAGGATTCTGCCTTTCATTTGGATTTTAACCTGAGGATTTTGCCTTTCATTTCTATTTGTGACTCTGCATCAGCCTAGTTGCTCCTTTTGGTTTCATTAGCATTTCAATATTTGTTGAACAATTGGACGTATGTTGCAACAGTAGGTTTGGTGTAAAACATACCCATTGATTTGTGTGTTTAGATTATTGTTGAAGATATGGTGAGGAGGGGAGAGAGATGTCAGTTAACAACTTGTATATCCTTGCAGTACTCACAACTTTAATGATCATTGCTTTAATCTTTACTCTACAGGTATTATTGCAATACCCTATGGCCTTGGTTTGTGCAGTGGTATGTTTGTACACAGTGTATAATTCAACCGTCGTATAGCTACTTTCTTCTTCTCTTACCTGGAAAACCTTGGGGGAATGTTTGTTAACATTACCTGCCTGTTTCTACACATATTCACAAAATCCTAGTTAAAATTATGCATACAGCTTACTACCACTCCCAGGATTCGAACCATGGCTGTGTCTGCTAAAAATACGACAATACGTGTTTCATCAGAGTGCGCTATTAGGAAACTATTGCTTCGTCCTTCAGTGTTTTCTGTCTAAGTCTCTCTTGGTTGTACAATCTGACCTTGTAATTACAACATTCTTATACAGACATTCCTATAAAAGTGTTTTTATAGCTGCATCTAGAGTGCAGGAAGGAGAGAAAGGAACTGAGCATGCTTGTAACACAATGGAGACTGCATTGAATATGGTATTAGCATCTGGTGAGTGTACATCATTTGATACTAATCGAGTATCTGCTTTGGATCTTATAGATACAACAATGCCACTAAATTTGAATGTCTAATTTTTTGTTATAGAGAGAAGAGCCGTTTCCACTACCACTGAAGCGCAAATGTTCATACAGTCAACGAGAATGGAAGAGAAGCAACCAGATCAGTTAGAACATTTTCAAACAGGTATTAATAATGAAAACATTGTTTTTAATATATCACAATGTCCGCTGAATGAAAGTGAAATAGCGGTGTTAAACCGAGGCTTAACTTTTGTACCTGCAACCAGTATGGATATTTCAAAAAGGCTTACACATTTTAAACTGTTTATACATAATTTGCATTTAAATGTGTTTTTTTCCTCTATGTAAGTGAAAGAATCTAATGTCATAAGTAGCAAGCACTATGGAAGTAATACCTTTGTACCCCCACAAAACCCAGTTATTAAAATGTTTGAAAAAATGGTTGAAAAGGATATATATGCACTTTTCCATGAGACACTTAAAAATGCTTTTATAACCGAAATGAAATGGAATATCGAGCTATAGACGCTTTACAACAGAATTACCAAATTATTATAAAGCCAGTTGACAAGGGAGAGGGGATAGTTGTACTTGATAAAGATTATTATGAAAATACAATGCTAGCTATGCTAAACACTAATGACTATGCATGTATAAGAAGAACTGATGTCATATATATCCAACAGATAGTTGCTAATAAATTAGAGGAACTATATGAAAATAACTTGCTTACAGTACAACAGTATAGATGCTTATATAGAGAGAAACCAGTGATTCCAGTTATTTATGGAGTCCCAAAAATGCTCAAAGATAAGTTAAGACCACCATTGCTCCCAATAGTTTCAGCAAGGGGCTGGGCAACAGAAGCTATATCTAAATACTTAGAATCAGAATTGAAATGTGTATTAAATACATCTGTTGCCATTATCAAGGATAGCACAGAGTTTCTAAATGAATTATTTGAATGGAATGAAAATAATTCGGCAGCTACTTGCTACCTGGTTACACTTGATGTTAATTCCTTATTTACTTGCATTCTCAGTGACTTAGGAATAGAGATGACAGAGGTAGGAGGGTGGCCTAATGGTTAAGGTATTTGCCTTACAAACACAAGGGGCAGGGATTGAGTCTCACAAGGAATAATTGGCTAGGCTTAAAATGGCTCACAAGGGCAGTTAGCTTAATACTAATCTATGAACTTAATCTATATATATATATATATATATATATATATATATATATATATATATATATATATATATACATTCATATTGAACTGAAACATCTAAAACTAGATTTAGTATGTGACTTATTACAACTAATATTAGAACATAATGAGTTCATGTTTGGAAATAGATACTATAAACAAATGTCAGGAGTAGCTATGGGAAGATTGGTAGCTAATATGTATGCAAATATAATCATGGGTATGTGGGAAAAGGAGTGTGTTATGGAAGCAACCAATAAATACATCAATAAGAATCTGTCATTTTACAAGCGTTTTGTGGATGACATTTTTCTCATTTGGGATGGTCCATTGTGTCATTTAAATGAATTTATAGAAGAAATACAGAGCAGTACCACATTTTAACATTTAAAGAACAAGTTGACTATAAAGCCATAGATTCCCTTGACATTCATATAGAAAAGAATAATAGAGGTAGATTAGAAACCTCCCTATATAAGAAGCAAGTAAAAAAGAACACTTATTTAGCAGCAGATAGCATGCATCCCCCACACATTTTTAGAAACATCATGAGAAACCAAATGGCTAGTGTCAGTAGGCTTAATACTATAGACATCACTTGCAATAGACAACTAGACATACTAACCAATGAATTTGAACAGCAGGGGTATAATGAACAACAAGTATTAGATATAAAGGATGAAGTCATGTCTAAGCAAAATAATATTTATGCACCAATCTTCTCTCATAAAATTGCAGCCAATAAAATGAAAGAGAACTCAAATATACATAAGGAAAGTAAATACATCATGAACTATGACCAAAATACTAGAAATATAAGGCACATTATACACAAACATTGGCCCATGTTGTCTCTGATACCAGAAATGAACAGTATAGGTGCAAATCCCACTTATATAAATAGGAAATGCCACACTATAGAACAACAAGGCAGTGGTTCACTTAAGAAGAAATATGTAGGAACATATACATGTGGGAAGCGTGTATGCTGTAAACACATATATATATATATATATATATATATATATATATATATATATATATATATATATATGTAGATTAGTAAGAGTTTTATAGATTCCTCGAGACAGATAGAATTTTTTCTTTAAGTTTACGGAAACTGCAACACTAGTAACATTATTTATATGGTAAGATGTGTGCTATGCACAGCGTTCTATATAGGAAAAACAAACCAAATGTTTAAACAGAGTATAAGCAGTCATATGTTTGAAATAAGGAGACTTGTTATTACTAACTCTCTGTATAAACATATATTGAACACAAATGAGCAGCATGTATTTAAATTTTTAATTTTAGAAAATGTTTTTCTAAAAAAGAGAGGTGGGGACATCAAGAACTATACTGAAAGAAAGGAAAATAAGTGGATACTGCACTTTAATGCATGTACCCCCCCCCAGTTTTCAATGAAATATTTTCTCTTAAACCTGAATTAAATCACTTACATAAATGTATTACGTGAATATACTAAACATTTTACTAGTATTTTAATGTGACTTGTTTCTGTTTTTATATCTATGTTTATATGAGTATGCTTACTTGAAGCTTATAAAGAAATACACGTTTAAATGTTAATGATTTTAACTAGATGATTATTCAATTAATGTGTTAATTAGTAAGGATAAAAACAGCCAGGTGAAAAGTACAGATGCTATCACGTGAAGAAGCATATACGTTCTGTGAAAGTACTCAGTACTTGTGTTATTTGTTGGAATAAAGGAAGTTCTTTTAGCTTGCATCATTTGGTCAACATTTTTGGACATATTTTGCCAATCTATGCATGTTTTTAGGGCATACCAGTAAGTGATTTAGACATTAAGTGTACATTCTGTATGATGATCTCAATACAGTGCAGTTAGGAAATTAACTTTTTTCCACTTTAGGGCAATCTCAGAGTTTGTATATATAATTTACTGGGGGTATGAGGAGGTAGTAAAAAGTGTTTGTTAGTTTGGTGTTACTATAGGTGGAGGGGGTGTTATTGATATGTGTTTTGTAGTTTTCGATGTTGTGATGCAAAGTTTCAATGTTCTGAGCTTTGGATGTAGTGAGTTTTTAGTGTTTTGGGTTTTCAATGTTATGGTCTCAGTGGTATGCGAGTCAATGTAATGGGAATTAAATGTTTTGAAGTAGAACCATACATATATATCTATCTATCTATATATATATATATATATATATATATATATATATATATATATATAAAAATAAATATATATATATATATATATATATATATATATATATATATATATAAAATATATATATATATATATATATATATATATATACATATATATATATATATATATATATATATATATACATATATATACATATACATATCACATTAACCACCTCAAAAATAAAATATATTGCTTGCTATTGATGTTACATTTCCTCATTTCTTACCACTGAAATATATGAATCAATTAATAAATGTGCTTTCCTTGAGCACGTTAGAGACTACACCTGCTATAATTCTTCTTCTCCAAATCTCTCAAAGAGTTACAGAAGTCAGTGAATTATACATGCAGATTATTTATATTACCACTAAAACTTGAACCTCACTATATAACCTTTACTCATGACCTGATTAAGGAAAGGACAGACTGTCTTGCCTTAATCTTATATATAAAATCTTCAAGGTAAACGTCCCTTCTTATCTTTTTTCTAAACTTCATTCTATAGTTACACCACCTGTTTTCTGCAAACCACACAATTCTACAGCTTCTAGTTGTTGAACATTTTTTATTCTTCCTGCAGAACTCCGGCATAACAGAAATAGTAAAACCATTAATGAGTACTACTTTAGATAGAAATCCATTTTAAGAGACATCCCTTCCTCCTTTCCTTTTACACAATAATCAAGTTATTTTCTATTTCTTTCTAACTGGGTCTCTAGTGTCTCACTCTTTACATGATTCTAAGTCTGATGATAGTTTCCTCATTTGCCATTTTCCACAGATTATATATTACATGTATATGGTCCTTTACTGTGTTATTATTGTAAACTTATATATGAATGCTGCTTCCTCTGTATAACTGCTTTACCTTCAGCACGTTAATTTTGTATGGCATGTGCAACTTTTTTTTAACTCTGTTCATGAATTTGTTTACAGTATTGTATGACATGTTTACCCACTGTCAGTACTCTTCCATCTTTAATTTCTGTAACCCATTTTCCTCCCGTGACCTTAGGCTGTGGCTGAAATCGATCTGGAATGGATTAATTTTGTATCAGTCTGGCATCCTGGTTATATATATGAATTTATATCTCTGTATATATAGCTATAGAAATATAGACATACATATATAGATACGTATAGATAGATAAAAGTAGGGCTAGCCACCTGGCGGTGTGAACCCTGGCTCTAGATGATTGTCAGTGTTGAAGTGACACCCTGACCCCATGTGCAAAAATGGGAAAAGGGGCTATGGACGGATGAATTGATATACAATGAAATAAATAAACAGGGTCCTTTGTGGTAAAGGACTAAACAACAGCAATCATGTAAAGGAGATTGAACTGAATAACTTTCACAGGTTTAAGGATACAAATCATTGCAGTAATAGTAAACACAGTTGGTTCAACTGGTGCAAATCACTAATACGATCTTAACTACAACCTAGGTGATCCAAGTTTAACTACCATCTCATGTAGCTCTGTTGGCATGTAGTGGTGTTTGGGGCAATAAGACTTAGCTTTTCACATATCTTCACGGTGCACACACATTCTCTGTGGTAAAATTACTGTGGAAGTCTGAGAATCATAGATAGATACTGTCTAGAAGAGAGGTTATGTCTGAATAATTTGTAGGTGGGTGGATTTATATTACTGGACTCATTGCATTCAAATATTTAAAACCTTTGGCATGCTCAGGCAGAACACATGGTGACAACTTATTTAAGCTGTCCTCTCTGAGTAGCAGTGGTGGCTCTTGGGTGCACTGTCCTTCCATTGCAGTTTTCATTAGCAGATTGGGATGGTAGTATCCCAGGCCTGAAGGAGGTCAACCCCTGGAATCCATGGTATTGGAAAGAGAAGGGTTTTGGGAAGCCGTGCTGCTACAGAAGCCATCCTAAAATTGGATAACCCCATTGCAAAACAAAAAGAATGCAATGCTATCATGTTTTTAAGTTTACTTTAACAGTCTGATCTGCCTTAGTTAAGATCTTAAGCCCATATTAATAATTCCAATAAATAATAGCACTACATTGTGACACTTAAGTGGTCTAATTGTTGGTATTAAATCTTAGGTTTCTTTCTCATATGGTGAGTAACAGTCATACAAGATTGGGACTTGAGGTTGCTCTAAGGCAGTTCATGGCCAGTCTGTTACAGAGCTAAAAATGTTCCCATTATCCTAAGCTGTTGTTGCTGTATTCCTTTGTATTGCAGATGATTTGTAATAGTTCCAATACACACAACAAAAAAGTTAAGTGAAGAGTTTTCATTTCTTGATCTGCTATTTGCTATAAGTTACTATACACTTAGCTGCAAAACTAGTGATTGTAACAACTTTCCACCAGACTTGACTGAAACACCAGCTCTGGAAGACCTGGGATGAGTACAGTTTGTGTTTCTGCAGAGTTTATGGTAATACCTTTCCATTTGTTGGTGACTATTAGTAATGTGGCTAAGATTTACTTTGGCTTAACTCTAGTGGAAGTGGAGAAATACCCTAGCCATTTCCAGGCCTCTAATTGATGTAGACCTTAAAGAGTATAATTTTGTTATTGGCCAGTGTGCTCATTTGAAAATGTTTAACCTTTTCAGCTTTTCTGTGTGGTGCTGTAACTTGCCCACATCTGCTCATCCCAGTGCTCATTTGCTACATTGTGCTATACACACCCGGAATGATGGATTTGTATTTTTGTACTGTCTCTGTAGCCACCTTTGTTGAAAAGGTCATACTGAGACAATGAAGGAATTGTATCATATTTCCTGATAACCACCTACTACTTAAACAAACAGTTACAATGTGTGAGAGATGTAGTTATATAAAGTTATGGGAAGCAAAGCTGTTACACAAAGCCAAGAGAAATAACAAGAAGGTCATATGTATCATACCACACTAAACCAATCACATGTTCAGACCAAACACATAAACCTGTATAATGTGAACTCTTAAGAAATAACCTACCTAAACCACAAATTCCTCCTAATTGTAACCCAAGAAACGTGCTCTCAGCAGCATCATAAACACACAACACAGGCAACACTCACAATGAAAAATACATTGAAAGGTCACACTGACTCATTTCAAAAACCTATCAGGTAAATCTCCACACAATTGAATATCCTAGTCATAGGTGACTCCATAGCAAGACACACAGATGTACCACTTGTGAGACTGTGCAACAGAGGATTTGTCACATCATGCATTCAATCATGCCTTTGCACCGCAAGTGTACATATGACACAGTCATAGTGTACGTGGGTATAGATGACTTGAAATGTACCTCCCTGGACTATGTGAAGATAGACATGATGGAGCTCTTGGAATATGTATCTGAGGCAGCTATGAACCTAACCTTGAGCAGTTTTACCATCGCCTAGAATGATGCAGCAGTACTGGCAAAGGATTATTGATTTCAACAATTGACTTAGTTTCCTCTGTCATTCAAAGGAGGTATAATATATATCAGCCTGGGAGGAGATGGTAGACGGTCTTAACTGCTTTACCTGGGAATGGCCTGCAGCTATGTCCTTAAGGCTTTCATATATTGACTAAATCCTTATCCATCCCTATAGTGCTATTTTTGGGAAATATCATTCTTCTAAAGCTTCCACCATAACAAAACAGAACTCAGATAAAAGTACTTCTGTTCAATGCTAGTTACATTAACAAAAATTCCACTCTCTACAGGCATTTCTTTCCCTGCAAAACACCAATATATGCAGTATCATAGATACCTGGTTCAAGACTAGTGACAGCTTTCTATCTGTGCATGGTTTGAATACCTACCACACATTCAGGCCCACCTCATTAGATGAAGGCACTAAAGGTGGCCTTGTCTGCATATTCTTAAAAACATTCACACCTCCTGACTCATTAGATAAGACAATGACTTGAAACTCCTCCACATCCAACTTACTATTAACAAAACCCCTTATCATATCATAGCTAACTACACAACCTACCTCTATGTCTCAATCAGTCTATGTCACCTATATTGAAGAAGGGCATGCTAAGCTCTCAGATTGTGTGTCCCAGGCAGGTATGCACCTAGCTTTGATCAGCATTCTACCTTTATCAAAGATGGTGCCACAATATGAGCAAAAATACTTGACATCAATTATTGGTTAGTTTTTGGTGTCATTCAAAGGGGGTCCAATATTTGTCAGCCTGGAGGATGTGATTGATTGACCACACTGCTTTACTAGGAATGATCAGCATCTGTCCACTCTAGGGTCTTGATTATAGGCAAAGACATTGTCAGCCATCATTTTGCCTTTTTAGGCAATGTCAGCCTTATAAATCTATCAACACGATGAAGCAAGCAAAGGAAAATTTGAATGTGTCACTGATGCATGCTATGAGCCAAATCAAGAGACTCCAGTCCCTGCAAACCCTTCTCACACTGGAGGAAGTTAACTTCTGATTAGTGACTTTGGCGTGGTTTGAAACAACCGTGAGTACTCTGGCTGTGCAGGGCTGTGATGCATTCCACTCATCTAGTCCAGTTATTGCTTAGGAGAGAAAAAAGGGGAGGGCGGCTCAGTCTTCATCCAGAAGAGACTTGCATCAAATTGTGTAAAGCAGCAAAATTCACTAGAGCTTCCTCATCTCCAAATCACCATCAGATCGTTCCTGTACCATACATTAGCTAGCTATATAACTCCATCTTTGACAAAAGAAAGCCACAATGCCTATCTACAGAAACTAGAATCACTCAATATTAAACCCAATAATACCATTTTCCTATGTAATCTATACTGTCCAACTATAGACTGGGAAGCCTATACCACCACTAGTACACGGGTGCACATTTTCCTGGACTTTGTCAATACAAATACCCTGGAACAATTAGAGTACCCACTAGGGTTATAACATCTTGGATCTTGTCCTTATGGGTGCATTTTGCACTGTCCCTTGTGTATCTTCTTCACTTGACAGGTCTGACCATACAGTAATCGCTTTTGAAATAAAATTGAAACTAGGTACCCCTTCCATGCCAAGTACATTCAGAAATTTCTCTGACAGACTACCTGAACCTAAGTGATCTATTGGCAAGCTTCAAAGCCCACCAAATGCAGTTAACTCCACTGAATAAATCGAAATCTACATCACCACCATACCTCTTGATGGGTCTATATCATAACATTGAAGTTCTCTAATATTGAATGTGATTATATCGAACCCTAAACTCCGAAGTGTGAAAACATCGAACAGTCAGAATAGTGAATTTTTTCCCAGGGAAAAAAATTTGCTTTTCCTAGAAACATACACACAGCACAAACACACACAAAAAACAGCCATCCACACACATACACTTAAAAATCTTACACATAAACTAAACTTTACATACAGTACTAGCTATCCACTTACCTTAACCCACCCCTAACCCTAAGGTCCATCACTATCGCACACTCACCTTACCCGTGCCCTAACCCTAACTCACCTAACCCACCCCCTAACCCTAACCTACACACAATCGCACACTTGCCTGACCCGCGCCCTAACCCTAACACAACTTACCCGCCCCCTAACCTACACACATTCTCACACTTACCTGAACCCGACCCGTAACGCTCCAACATATCGAACGCTGAAAACAGCAAAGCCACAGCAACGGCCCACCAAATTCTTTCCCTGAGAAAGAATTTGATGTCCTACACCTTCGCTGTTTTCAGCGTTTGACATTACGGGTTCGATATTATAACATTCGATGTTAGAGAACTTCGATGTTATAATATAGACCCCCTCTTGGCCTATTAGAGCAAGAAATCTGGACAAAGCCTAAAATAATGACAGGACAAGGGCCCAACAATAGCAATAAATTTAAAATGTTGCTTACAAACTTATAAATATGAAGTTTGAAACTCAGATGTAAATCATTAGTTAGGGAATTCAATCCTCAGGTATTTTGCCAGAAAAACAGAAGTTTTATGAGGCACAGACCAAAAATATGAGGCAAAAATCTTGACATTCTTTGAAGATCTGGATAGTTGAGAGGTATGACCACCACACTATACCAGCATGTAAACAGCTGCAGAGATGCAGATGTACCCTGTAGAAACAGGTGCAGGGCAAACCCCAGGAACAACCCCCCCCCATGTTGGAACCATAATATCAACAAGATTTACAATAAAATAAAGATAATTTTGACCAAAAATAAAAAGAGTAATTTCCAGAATGATAGTGCTGTTGTCAGTAAAATAAACAAACAATTCGGGAGCATAATAAAATTCATCAAAGCTAGGTCTGAGACTAAAATAGCCATCCAAGTCAAAGACGATCACAAGGCCTTTTTTATTTATGTTTGTAATTTCAGAAACACAATGCAGAATTGTGCTGAGCTGATTGTGAACGGTGTCTACCTACACTGAGGCTGAAGACATAGTGAACCTTTTGGTTCTTAAATTCAGCTTGTACTTTATATCCCTCTCTCCTTTCCATCTAGCCCACAAAATGCACTTGAAACTGACTCATCTTTAGTTATCACACAAGACCAAGTTCTAAAAGTGCTGTCAAGAGCTAAAAATTCTGCATTGATGGTTGCTGAAAATACCCCTACATGCATCTTAAATAGCATGAAGCACAATTAAGTTACCCCCAACCACAGTTTAACCTCACCCTCCATGCAGGTTTTGGACTAGGCAAATGAAGAACAGCTAAACTCATTCCCCTGTGCAAAGTAGGCTCTTCCACAGACCCAGGCAATTGCAGACCCATAAGTCTGACCAGTATCATATGCAAAGCCATGGAAAAACTTATCATGGAGCTAATAAAAAAGGATCTCGGGAACCTCCAAACACAGGTCCTGTCTCAGTTTGGATTCAGCAAGGGAAGGTCATGCTTACTCAACCTGATTGACTTTTTTTGAAAAGGTCACCGAAACACTGGATGAAAGTAAAATGGTAGATGCTGCATACCATGACCTTACCAAGGTTTTTGACACAGTCTCCCACTCAGGTATAATAGAAAAGCTAAATAAACTGGAAATAAACCCTTATATCATCTGCTGGATTGCTAACTGGCTCAAAGATAAGAAGCAGAGATCAACACAGGGGAAGCTACCTCTCCAAAGACACCAGTCACCAGTAGAGTCCCACAGAGTTCAGTGCTATGACCTCACCTGTTTGTTATCTACTTTTCTGAAGTAAAACCTAATGCCAAAGGGCTCTGGCTGACTACATTTGCAAATGACTGCAAGTTGGGAGCAGTCATTGAATTCCCATATGACTTAGCCATCCTGTAGGAAGGTTTTGTCCAAAAGAAATAACTGGTGATTTCATTATGTCTTCAGAACACTATGTCTGGACAATTCCCACCAGGTTCTCCTGCCAGCCTGGTCGACATGGGCATACTGAGACAGTGTAGCAAATGCCTCATGTTCACTGACAATCCTCTTATACTAGCACATAATTCTTCTACTTGCAAGGAATGCATATACATCAGTAACCTGGAGTCCATGCTCTCTCGTGCCACAGTCAGTACTTCTGACAAAGATGAGATTGCCAGCACAAACACCACACCACCCACATCACATAGCCAAACACAACACACACCGACCTACGCAGAGGTCCTCAATAAAAACCTTACCTAAACAGCAAAGACCTCCAAAACACACTCATAAATATTCCACAGTCAACACCAAACACATCACAGGCAGCAGACAGCACATCAGTGTCTCACAAACACAGCCCATAAGGCACAACAATAAACCAAACATGCTAGTCATTGGTGACTTAATTATGAGACACACCGATGTCTCCATAACCAGGCTTGACAATAAGAAGATCATGGTCTGCTGTCTGTCATGTGCCAGAATCTGCCACATCACACATGCACTTAAGTCTCTCCACAACAGGTGCAAGTATGACTCTGTCATTGTTCATGTTGGTGTAAATGACTTCAGACATACCTCCTTGAACTATATGTAGAGAGACATGATTGAGCTCTCAAATTATGTGTCCCAGGCAGGTGTGACCTAGCCCTAAGCAGCATCCTATCTTCACTAAGAATGATATCAGAATAACAACAAAAAATAATTGACTTCAACAATTGGCTTAGTTTCTGGTGTCATTCCAAGGGGTTCCAGTATCTGTCTGCCTGAGATGACATGGTTGCCAGGCCTCTATGCTTTACCACTGGGATTTTGGATTTTAGCCAAGGCTCTCGCCTCCCCCATTGTGCCTTTATTAGGCAATGTCCCAAAGACAAGTATTCCAACATAAAAGATCTGTCAAAAAACAAATTAAAGGTCATGCTGCTAGTGCTTAACACTAGGAGCAGTAACCTGAAAATGCACCCACTGGAGGCTCTCCTCACACTGGAAGATGCTGACATCTGTGCAGTTACAGAAACTTGGTTCAAGGCTGCAGACAGCACCCCTACCTTACCAGGCTATACCTCATTCCACACATTTTGACCCCAAAATGAGGTTGGGAATAATGTGTGATGGAGTTTCTATTTTCATTAAAGACAAGCAAACCTCCAGACTGGTTTGCCAGCATAATGCACTAGAACTACTCTAGGTGCAACTGACAATTGGTAAGAAACCCATCCAAGTTATAGCCAGCTACTGGCCTCCCTCCATGAGTCAGGACACCCATTCCTCCTACCTGAACCTACTTGACTCCATCAAAGTACCCCCTAACACCCTAATCCTTGGTGACTTCAACTACCCCACCATAGACTGAGTGAACTAATCCTGCTCTAATGCGCTCACACAGTGATTCCTTGACTTCATCAATTCTAATGCACTAGACAAGCTTGTCTCATCCCCCACAAGGGGAGATAACATTCTAGACTTGGTTCTCACCAACATGGGTGACCGCTGTACCACTCTCATAGTAAGTTCTTCCCTGCTGAGATCAGAGCATCGGTCTGTCTCATTCGAAGTGTCTGTCCCATCCAACCTCCCCCCCCCCGAAAGCCATAACCAGGCTAAAACATTCTCAAAAGCTGACTACAACCTTCTAAGGGAGGGTATCTGTAGCTTCACACCACCCCTCCCCCAGAGAATGCAGACAACTATGCTTAACAGTACACCAGTGCAGTATACAAGCACCTGTACAAATGCATGGACTCAGCCATACCCAACAAAACTAAAACCTGCTCCTCAAGGAAACACAGACCTATCTGGTGGACAGCCTCTATCAACAGGCTTTACAGAAAAAGGAAGAAACTGTTGTCCTAAGGTAAAAAGGCACACATTCCCAATTGAAGAAACTCACTCCTTAGCCACAACAAGCAAATCAGATCACTAGTGAAAACATCCAAAGTCAATTATGAATCAAAACTAGCCTAGAAAACAAAGGCTAAACACAAAGCCTTTTTCAATGAAGTCAGTAACCTCCATGGCAAAGCCCGGGTTTGTTAAAAATTAGTTCTTAAAGGTGCCACTTACACTGATCCTGTTGACTTAGCCAACCTACTAGCAGATAGGTTCAGCACAAACTTCAGTCCCCTGACCCCCCCAAAGGCCCATTCAGTATCCCAGATACTTGACACGCACCTCACATCTCCATAGATTAAGTGTTAAAGGCCCTAGCCGAGGCAAAGAACACATCTTCCATAGGATCTGATAGTATCCCAGGCTGTAGTCTGCACCATCTCCAGCAAGGACTAGCCTCACCATTGAGCACTGTATTCAGCCATAGCCTAAGTACAGGCTTCATTTCAACAGAGTGGAGAACTGCCATTGTCATCCCTTTGCACAAAGGTGGTGTCACTACTGACCCTGGAAACTATCACCCCATTAGCTTGACAAGTCTGATCTGTAAGGCCATGGAGTGTATTATTATGGACCTCATAAAGAAGGACATAGTCAATCTCCAAGCACTTGACCCCACACATTTCAGATTTGTCAAGGGCAGATCTTGCCTGTTGAACCTGGTTGACTTTTTTTGAGATTGTCACCAAGGAACTGAATGAGGGAAAGTCAGTACATACAGCTTACATTGACTTGGCCAACAATTTTGATACAATCCCCCACTTGGGCATCATCAAAAGGCTAGCACAACTTGGCATAAATCCTTATCTCATCAGGTGGGTGGCCAACTGGCTCACCGATAGGACCCACAAGGGCAAAATAGGTGCCTGCACCTCTGACTGCATACCAGTCACTAGTGGTATTCCCCAGGGATCTGTCCTGGAACCCCTACTGTTTGGCATCGACTTCTCAGAGGTACAGGCAAAGACAAAAGGCCTGTGGCTGACCAAGTTTGCAGAAGACTGTAAGTTGGGTGCTGTAACTGACTCCCAAAATGATGTTAACATACTACAAGAGGGTCATACAGCAATGAATGACTGGTGACAAAGTCATGGCCTTATGTTAAATACAAAAAAGGTATTATCATACCATTCAGCAAAAACATGGCCCCTACTGATTAACACATCAACAGCAACCCCCTAAGCACACAACCTGTGGCGGGAGAGCTGGGTACACAGGCTGACAACAGTCTTACATTCGAGCACAATGTAGTGGCAGTGGTCAGAAAAGCCTTTTACTTGGTTCATCTCATAAGTAAAGGGATTGTATCAAGAGAAAAGGAAGTTATTACCTCTCTGGACTCCTCCTTCATTATGGCAATAATTGAGTACAACTCCTCATTTGGTATGTACCTATTCAAACACCTGCACCCTCTGGAAAGGCCACAGAAATACCTCACAAAGAGAATCCGTGGCCTCCAACACCTGTCCTATGTGGACAAGCTCAAATCAATATCACTCTACTCAGTATCATACAGATTGCTCAGAGGTGGTCCGTGTCTCACCTACAAGGCAATCTCAGACCCTGCCCTACTAGAGATACTCCATATCCATAAGTCTAACTCCTCATGCATTACCTGATTGAAAGGCCTAAATCTAATATGTGACATTTACAAAACCTGTTGGAGAAACAAGTTTGTCTCCCAGAGGCTACCCCATCTCTGGAAGAGACTCCCATACATGTCAAACAAAGTACATCGCTGACCCTCTTCAAGCGTAACCTTGATGAGTGGATGGGAAACCCTAAACTTGTCGCAGGGATTCCACCTGTGTCTCTCATTGACAGGGGTGACAAGTGCAGACTGAGGTTTTCTTTTTGGGAATAAACTCTTGGCTGGGCTTCTAAGGGCCCCAGGGCCATTAGCCTAGTAATCTCCTATGATCCTATGATCCTATGACCCTATGAACCTATGTTTCCAGAATCATGGACTAAAACCAAGTGACAAAAAGTACATTATTGTATCCTTTGGAAAATCATCTACCCCAGAGAAGTACCACATTGACAATATCCCACCCTATATACCCAACCACCCACTCAGATCAACAAACCAAAATATCTTTCAGGTCCATAAAGCAGCATGACTTGCTGGCCACCTACTAATGTCCTACTCCTTAGTCAAGTAGTGGAACTCTCTCCCCCTTCACGTATGCAACCTACCAAACCACACTAATGTCAAATCACAGCTATTCTCTCATTTAAAAGCTAAATGGGAATGCCCATGTCACGCTCCAACATAAACTCCTCTTAACCCCTCCCTTTCTACCCTGCACTGAAATCATCACCAATTACCACTACTATTGCCTCATCTCAACCTAAAACAATTTCATTCCCCACCTGGGACTGAATTTCTCTCTGCTATCTAATGTACTATACTTGCAATAACAAATAGCCCGGTACTTCTTCCATGCAAAATGGTTCATCTAACCGCAAATGGGTAGTAGCTATTGTTTAAATGTTAACTCACTAAGAGCTTTTTAACATAATGTCTTCTGTAAATGTTGAGCTTACTTAACCTGCAAAGGTCTAGTAACCTTACATTGTAAATGTTAACTCTCTAAGTGCTTATTAAATAATGTATTATTCTTCTGTAAATGTTTAATTGTTCTGTATGAATTCTTTGTTATTCTTTGTAACATGTAAATTGCAATATCTTGGAGCTTTTCTCCCTGGGCCTCCACTGAAAAAGGGCTTTTTATGGACCAGTGGACTTCCCTAGTCATCAAACTTAAATAAATAAAATAAATAAATGCCCTTTGAGTCATCAACCCAGTTGTTTGGGATTTGTGAACCTATGTGCACAGTGAACTAACTTTCGACTGTAGTAAGAAAATCCTTCTGATTGCACAGCTTATAAGCAAAGGGACTGCATCTAGCACTAGAGATGTCCTACTCCCCCTTTAATCAGCCCTCAGTAAGCCAATTATTGGGTGTAATACCCCTTTTGGCATGTATCTGTCCAGACACATGTAACAACTAGAATGCCCACAGAGATACCTTACTAAAAGGATATAAGGCCTAAACAATATGTCCTACAAGGACTGTCTCAAAATCCTATCATTATACTCAATGCTCTGCAGACTATTAAGAGGTGAACTGTGTGTGGCATACAAGGTATTGTTTGACCTTAGCTCCCTAATGAAATGCCAGCAACTTGAAATGTCAAGTGTTGACATGGTGAAAAAAAGACCAAAAACACAGAAAAGCGAACTGCAAAAATCGCTCTTCTCTTTAAAATTTCTTTTTACAGTGGGGCAAGCTGCCTTTGCACCCTCACACCCATTTCCATCAGGACACAGGCAGCTCCTTAATGCTTTGTCCCATGCATGGGTCTCCTTAAATCATCTATGGTATGATTCCAGTAATTCCCATTGGGGTAACATACAATTATCAACCAATGGGTGGGTAAGGCCAATCTACCACCAAATAGGGTAGGTTAATTCAAGCACCAAAACAGAAATGGGCTAAGCTTAAAATGACCTACATACTTAGCTATGAACCTAGGAATGCATGTCTGGAAGTTTATCAATGGATACTTAAGTAAATGTTCCTATGTTATAACTTGCTGTAGTACTATTTTAAACAAGTATAACAACAATAAGGCCAGTGAATCCAAACGATAAGAATTTAGTACATAAAAGCAATACAAAACTCACTCTAGAACCTCGGCTTAATAGCCTTCAAGGAGTCAAAAAAATACATTTCATCATCCATTAAATAAAACAATAAAAACACCTGACTCACCCAATTAAACAATTAAAATAAAATTTAAATTAGGAGCTTCCAATTAAAATGTGTTGTTTAGATTCACTGAGCTTTTTGTCGTTATATTTGTTTGTGTTTATTTTTATTTTTATTTGTGGTATCATTAGTACTTGAAACAAGTTGTCAAGCACCACCACCAATTAGTGATGCTCTGTTATCAATTTGTTTTTACCAGTAAGTCTAACATTATTGTCAAATGCCCCATGGTACAACCTTAAATTATTAAAAAATGACTTTATATATTTAAGTTTATGTCATTTTTTTTTCTTCTTGTCCACTTAGTTTCTAACCTGAACTGTCTTTTTATTGATTATAACTAAGGCAATTAATGTCAGATTAATTATTTTTTTGAAGACAACTAAGCTATTTTTCCACCTAAACACATGACTTGGTTTCAGATTCCACCATGACTGTTTATTTTATCCCACAATGGCACCATAATATTTTGCTGAAGCATACTTTTACTATGCCATCCAAGCTGCTATAAAACAAACGACAGCGATAACAACAATGTATTAACCACTTTTCTCCCCGTTTTCGGTACATTAACTTAGAACTGCCATTGAAATGACCACTTTGCAAAATGAAATCCGTGCTGCATTTAGATCTACTTCCTTCATAATGTTTTGGGTTGAAAGAAAACATTTTCTAGTAGTTGTGTGCATGGTTGTGTTCACTGGTAGAACTTAACGTAAAGTTGTATGAGGTTATTGTTCTAACTCTTCTGAGATAAGGAGCACCCACAGAAACAGGGTCACACTACAGTGAGCTGTAGTAATGTAGGTTTAATCATGTGTGTTACAAACATATTGCACATGTGAAAAAATATATATTTTAGGTTTTGGATGGCCATCAACAATTATCAAGATTCTCCAATGATACTATGACTCATGAAGGCAGGGAAACAAAGGTTGATAGTTACAATAGTCTGTAATACATCCATCATGAATTCAACCGGCACTGATCAAACATCTTAGAAAAGAGATCATAGACACCAGTCCTCATGAAACAAA